>NW_018397291.1:587507-587708 GCF_002168275.2 Theobroma umbraticum
TTTGGATTGGGAATCATAAAGGAGCTAGTAATTCTTATATGACCAAAGCAATTTTCATGAAAACATGAATGACTTGGTATGTTCAGAAAGTCTTATACATATAGATGTATACAAACCATTGAACATTAAATGTTATGGCAAATGTTCCTAATTCATTAAGTTTATACAAGACCAAATTGAGATTTTGTCTTGTATACTTAA
>NW_018397291.1:587718-587951 GCF_002168275.2 Theobroma umbraticum
TTTGAATCCTTGAAATGTTTAGAGAATTCAAATATAAGATCATATGAGCTACATAGTATGAAGCCCTTTCATTAAGATATGATCTTAGTGAAGATTACACTTACTTATTAATTAATCAAAGGATGAATGTAGATTCATGTGAAATGGAACCTTTTTATGAATAGAACATAGACATGTTTGCTCAAAGAAAAAATCATATTTATATAGTGATATGATTTGGTCCATATCTCTCC
>NW_018397291.1:587961-588227 GCF_002168275.2 Theobroma umbraticum
TAGCCAATTATATTATTCCAAACCAATACGATTCCAAGCATAGATTAAGATGTATGTATGGAACATCACGGAATATTCAAAAGAGTTTGAATATTAGTCTCACAAAGGATCTTGGTTGGAGCACGATGACACTAAGAAAAGAGTTTCTTTAGTATTACATGGTTACATTGAAATCTAACTCTTAAGATTTTTCATAGAGATGCATAATCATATATATGAGAACTCCATGGATTTAGTAGGATACATTAGAGATGTATTATTCATAT
>NW_018397291.1:588237-588546 GCF_002168275.2 Theobroma umbraticum
TACTAAATATGTTTTTTGTTGGAGTTATTCATTTTGTTCTATTAAAGGGGATCCAAAGGGTTGGATTTAATAGAATGTACTAATGTACTTATCTCATACACATGAAGAGGTTAGTAGGAGTGAATAGAATTCTTTGGTGATACAATTACATGGGATGCAATGTGTATACAAAGAAAGTATCACAATTTAAAAGGGGCGGAAGGCACAATGAAAAGTGACAAATGCATATGATGCATATACCATAGTTTAGTTGGAAAGGTGCCAAAGAAAGAAAGAAGACTATGCACATGTATATAATTAAAGTCATAT
>NW_018397291.1:588629-588963 GCF_002168275.2 Theobroma umbraticum
CAATGGAGCCATACTAGTAGAACCTAGGTCTCAATGGATCTAGATATAATAATATGACATGATATGATACATGGACATCATGAAGATAGATAAAAGCAATTAACCACATTGAAGGACACAAGCGAGTCTACATGGAGACATGATTGCTAGATGGATTGAATCCATATATGATGAGGTAGCAATTGTCTTTGTGTTAGTGGGAGATGTTAGGATGAGCCCTATAGGCAATTGGGACTGGTTAAGGCTTGATTCAAATCATGCAACAATATCATTCATGTTGAATGATTAAAGGTTTTCCTTCATCAAATAAGACATCAATTATAATGAGTTATAA
>NW_018397291.1:588973-589063 GCF_002168275.2 Theobroma umbraticum
ATGAAGTCCATGAGATTAATATGCCTTGTAGGGGAACTATAATCGGTTGCAGTTAAGAGATCCTTATGCATTAAAGCATAATCTCAAAAT
>NW_018397291.1:589073-593234 GCF_002168275.2 Theobroma umbraticum
AATGTATCATTGAGACTGGACATCAATGATGCTTAGAGACTAGTATATTTTATGTTCCTTACTCTCGAAGTAGGCAATCGATCTCTTAGATTGAAGAATAGAGATACTTAAAACTAAACTATAGGTGATTGCCAAGAAAAGCAAGTTGACTGAACATGACCCACTATGAGAAATGTATTTGGTAATACACTCCAGTGTCTTTGCAACACTTCTCATGTGTTAGTTGTGTAAATACTCCTTAGACTCGAGACACCAGGTTGTCTTGTATGTGAAGTGCTATGCTTTATTTTCATCCTTACGAGTGCCTAACCAAGGATGCCAAAACAAGATGCTTTTAGGTATAGTATAAAGCATGTGAAGGCAAATGAGTGGCCAATATAGGAATCATCACCTCAAGTGTTTTAGAGGACATATCCTATCAATTCTTGGTTAACATTAGCTTATCGAAGTCATTGGCCAAGGTAACATGGAGATTATGAAAATATTTCATAAGTCTCTATAAAGCTAATGTTAAACCTGCAAGAATAAATATGGAGGTCAATAAGAGTAGACATTGTATCAAGCTTTTACCATCTCCGGGATATATGATGAGGGAGTAAATTACATTGAAAGATTGTATGCTGAAAGGTTGTCAAAGAACCTTTTGACTCTCCTAACGATTGGGTGGCGATGATGAATTGCGAGATGCCAATCTTGATCTCTAAAATTGATTATAAATTAATTGATTAAATTTATATTAATCAATTAAGTCATTAATCAATTTCATTGCCAACATATTAGGAACCTAATGGGTCACACGCAATGATTGCATTTGAATTAAATCATCAGAATGATGATTTAAGTTATACTTAAATCATATGCTAAGTAATTAACTTGTAAAAACTTAATTAAAAGAGTTTAATTAAGTTTTAAGTATAATTATAAATAGTTATAATTATAAGGCCTTGATTACAAAATATAAAAGAAGTTAATTTTGATTTTAATTTCCAAGGACTTAATTAAAAGAGTTTAATTAAATAATGGGCTCAATATTATAATTTGTTATAATATTGAAGGCTTAGCTATAAATTTTAAGTTATTGTACCTAACTATATAAGTCATCTTTTAACTACTTTCAATATAAGAGTTTTTCACAATTGAAGAAAACATAGATTTTCATAGAGAAAGAAAAAGTGAATTCTTTCTTTGCCGCCACCTTTATGTGAAAGAGAAAATTGCTTTTGAAGCAATTTTCAAGGGAGGTTCAGCTAAGATTGTGAAAAAGAAGAAAAAGAAAATTGTTGTCCTCTTTTCTAGAGCAAAGTACAGTTAAAAGCTCCCTCCTTTGTTAAAGGTTCATGTGCAAATCACGTGTTCTACTATTGAAGGCCAAGCACTTTATTGGTTGGGTTTTTTTGCTCTTTGTGGTGTTCATGGGATTGCTTTGGGAAGTGCCATTGTAATTACAAAATTACTTGGCAATGTAACTTTTTGAATAATAATTAATTTTCTTCTTTTTTGTGTTAAATATCACCAAGGTGATCCATGGGTGGAAGCATATTGAGGTTGTTTAGTTATAAAGTTTTAATTTTCTTTCCATTATGTATTTTGAGCATGTCGTCCATAACTAAACGCATCAGATATAACTAGAGACTTTGTGTATGACACAAATGGTTTGATGAGGTATAGATCACGAGTTTACATGCCGAATATGGATACGTTGAAGAATGAGATTTCGAAAGAAGCACATGTGGTAGCCTACACGATACACGCTGGAGATACCAAGATGTATCATGACTTGAAGTCTACGTATCGATGGCTAGGATTAAAGAGAGACGTGGTTGAGTATGTCTCTAAGTGTTTGACTTGCTGGCAAGTGAAAGCTGAACATCAAAAGCGATCGGGACAGCTACAACTGCTACCAATACCCAAATGGAAGTGGGAACATATAACAATGGACTTTATGATGGGTTTACTATGAGCTAGAGCTAGCTATGATGCCATTGGGTAATAATTGATCGATTAACTAAGTCAGCTCACTTTTTGTAGATCAAGACTAAGTATGGAGCATCATTGTAAGCCTAAATTTACATTAATGAGATTGTGAAGCTACATAGTGTTCTGGTAACGATCGTGTTTGACAGAGGATAGCAGTTTACGAGTCAATTTTAGAGGAAATTACAAGAGGCCTTGGGCACAAGATGGGATTTTATTATGGCCTTCCACTGATAGACGAATGGCCAATCCGAGTGCACTATCCAAATGCTTAAGGATATGTTAAGAGCGATTGTGTTTGACTTTGGAGTCAAATGAAATCACTATTTACCTTTGGCTGAGTTTGCTTATAACTATAGCTATCAAGCCACAATTGGTATGGCTTCTTCTGAGGCTTTGTATGGGCATAGGTGTAGATCGCCTATTGGTTGGTTTGAAGTTGGAAAACGAAAGCTCTTAGGACCAGAGATGGTTTAAGAAGTAGAACGAGGGATCCATGTGGTTAGAGATAAGATGCTAATAGCTTAAAGTCGCCAAAAGTCCTATGCTAATAACAAGTGAAGGCCTTTGGAATTTGAAGTTAGAGAGCACATGTTTTTGAAGATTTCACCAACCAAAGGAATGGATAGATTTGGACAAAAAGGGAAGATAAGCCCTAGATACATCAAACCTTTTGAGGTATTAAAGTGCATGGGCACAATTGCTTATCATTTGGCATTGCCATTTGATTTGTCTGATGTCCATTTACTTTTCCATGTGCCAATGCTTAGGAAGTGTTTTCTAGACCTTTCGCATGTGATACGATATGATGAAGTCCAAATGCAAGATAAACTTAGCTACGAAGAATAGCCTACAACCATATTGGATCACCAAGTAAGATGGCTTTGCTTTAAGGATACTGCTATGGTGAAAGTAATTTGGCAAAGCCAATCAATTGAGGAAGCCACACGAGAACTTGAGGAGGAAATGCAAGAGAACTATCCCCACCTTTTTTAGATTTGGTATATATAATTTAATTTGAAGTACATAATTTGAAATTCGAGGACAAATTTCTTATAAGGAGGGAAGAATGCAACACCCCTGATTTTTTATGTAAATTAAATAAACTAAGATTGATTTATGAGATATGTGGAGTCTTGAGGACTTTGATGATATGATATGTATGCCTAGTGTTTAAGATTGTACATATTGACACTTAGGTGAAATTTTGAGGAAACATGTGATAAATCCCATGGTTTGAGGTTTTGATCTAAGTTTAATGGTATGTTTGTGGATTTATGTGTATGAGATTGATCTAAATGAATGATTTGAGGTGTAATATCAACTAAGAATAATAGTGGAGTGTTAAACTTAGATTTTTGGAGTTTTTGGGAACCTTAGAACTGCCTATAAGGGTGAATGTATCGATACATACCAAAATGTATTGATACATGCATGGCAAGATGAAAAGCAAAGGCCTTAGGAAGAAAATTATATCGATATATTTGAGAATGTATCAATAGATTTGGCCAAAAATGAACATGTATCGATGATGTGTGCATCAAATACATATATTTAATGGGAGATTAAATACTTAATTAATCTAAGTTAGACTAGATTTAGGATTGAATTTAGGTATATTTATTTATTTTATTAATTTATTTTAATTTTTGTTTAAATGTTTATTTTAAGTTAATAATGTTAGTTTTATATTATTTATGTTTATTTTAATGTTTTTGTAGTAGGATTAAAAATAATTTCAACTGGTGAAGAAAGATGCATAATGGACTGGTGCTCTGTTTGCATATGTTTTGGTTTTCCAAGCATATCTCCCACTACAACAGTCCAAATGATATAATTTTTATACCATTAGAAAGCTAAGAGGCACGACTACAACTTTGTTGTAACCACTTTGTCTAGTTCTGATTGAAAAGTGGTCAAAATTTTTATCAAAACGAAAGTACAGCATTAGAAAAACAAAATAGAGCAGAACCTTTTAGAGCCACGGCTCTGGAAAATGAGAGTTGCAGTGCTCACCATATTTTCCAAAAATAACAAGGTTACGGGATTTTGGAAGTTACGGTTTTGAGATGCTATTTAAGCGGCCCTTTTAAGAGTTTTTCGAGAGGAGGCAGCAAGCAATTTCTCTGGAGAAAAAGAGCCAAAAACAAAGCAAGAAAACAACAGAATTTGAAAGAGAATCAAGAT
>NW_018397291.1:593244-593382 GCF_002168275.2 Theobroma umbraticum
CAACTATTAGTTTTCCCTCCCTATTTTTGTGTTTTTCTTATTTTCTTTGACTTGGATAAATGGCTAATTTTCTTTGGATGAAGTTTTTTTTAGATATTCTGAGCTAAATTTATTTTTCTAGGATTGCAATTGAACTCA
>NW_018397291.1:593392-593475 GCF_002168275.2 Theobroma umbraticum
AAATTTTTAATCTCTTTCTTGCTTATCTTTAATGGCATTTGAATTGTTTATTCCAATTTGTTTTTAATGCTTTTAATTGCTTG
>NW_018397291.1:593485-600714 GCF_002168275.2 Theobroma umbraticum
AAATTGATTTAGGAACCTAAACAAACTTGGGAAAGGGAGGTGAGTGTAGACTAAAATTAGGATTGCATATGATCATATTAATCAATTTGCGTATAGAATAAGGATATACTTATAGGCTATATGTAGCCAGATTAGAGCCTGAACTTGATGAGTCTATTTCAATTTCAATTTACGTAGGGATATAGCATTTTGGTTAAGATAGATATTTTTATAAGATAGATATTTTGGTTAAGATACTTTGCTTGCTTATATACTATCTATTCGATATGTATACTTGTGCAGTAGAATTTTAATTGACAATCGATACATTATACAAATGTATTGATACATTTGAAACAAAAAGCACCTAGGACCATTCGGCCCTAAATGTAGTTAGTTAAAATTCTACTATGCAAGTATACGTATCAAATAGACAGTATATTAGCAAGTAGCGTATCGATCCCACAGGAAATTGATCTAAAAGTTTACTAAGTACTAAAATTATAGCAAATTAATCTTATCCAAACAATCAATAACAAATAACCAAATTAATTAACTAAAAACACATAACCAAAATTTAAACTAAGAAAAATCAAAATAATAAATACTCAAGTAAATATCAAATCAAACAAGCCTAGGATTGCAGTATCCCGCACAGTTCATCTAAATCTTACCTCTCTTCTTTAACTTATTTCAATGAGTTGAATTACTAACCTAGAGTTTTAATTTATTTATAAAGGTCTCCCGAATAATGTTATAAAAATATCTATTTTAACAAAAACGCTATATCCCTATGTGAATTGAAATTAAAATAGACTCATTAAGTTCAGGTTCTAATCTAGCTACACATGGCCTATAGGTATATCCCTATCTTATATGCAAATCAATTAATATGATCATATGCTATCTCAATTTTAGTCTACATTAAACTCCTTTTCCCAAGTTTGTTTAGGTTTCTAAATCAATTTAATTGGTGACCAAGCAATTAAAAGCTTTAAGAATAAGTTGGAATTAACAATTCAATTCTCGTTGAAGATAAGTAAGAAAGAGATTAAAAATTTAGATTATTTGTGAGATCAATTGCAATCCTGGAAAAAGAAAATTAGCCACTCATGATTGCAAAAACAAATAACATTATAATAAATTCAACCATTGAGAGTAAGAAGAACAATAAAAGCCAAGGAAGAAAACAAAACAAATATTTGCCAGCTTGATCTCCAAGTTTCAGCCTCAACCTTTAGCTTCTTGAATTTCCCTAAAAGTTTTCTCTTCCCCTATTCTAAAAAAATATCCTATTTATATTAATAGACTTAACCTATAATTCTCTAAGTTGACCTATGGTTCAATTGGGGTTAAAAGTGTATTGAGAGGCCCAAAAAATCCATTGTCAGTCTTTACAAATTTCCATTCCCTGCATAGTACGTCCAGCAATTTTCTAACATGATTTTCTCTATTTTCAAAGTGGAACTAGGTAAAGTGATCTGCAAAAAAATTGTAGCTCTATCTCTTAGCTTCCCAATGGTCTAAGAATTGCATCATTTGAAGTTCTGTAACATGAGATATGGACAAAAAACAAAAGCATATGCAAGCAGACTTTTGGGTCTTCCAACATCATCCTTTCTAGAATTAAGCCTAATCTTTTTTTTTATTCCTACGAAAAATATAAAGACTAATGAATAATAATCAAATTGAAAGAAATAACATAAAATTAAAATAACTCACTTAAAAATAAACTAACTATAAAAACAACTAAAAATAAGCAAATTATAATTGAAAATTGAAGACTTAGCTAATATTTAATAACAAAATTAGACTATAATAATTCTATAAAATAAAATTATCAAATGTATCGATACATTTTTTTGAAATTAGGGCAGATGTATCGATACATTGCCAAAATATAATGATACATTAGAGAGAAAGGCAAAAGTAAAAAGGGGTGTCGGGCCATTTTGCCCCATTATTTCTCTCAGCTCTTTCTCTCCCTTTCTTTTCTTTAGAAACCTAAAACCTTAACCTTCCAAATCAATATTTAGAGCCATTTGTGACCATTTGGAGCTTGAAAAATCGTTCTGAAGGTAAGATTTAATGTTTTTACTGATTATTTTCTAATTTAATCAGTTAAATGCTAAGCAATCCAATTTTCTTTAGATTTGGTAATTTTCCCTTTTGGCATGGATTGGAGAATTTGGAGCTAAGACTCATGCAATCTAACTTCTAAGGTATGGGTTTAGCTCATTAATAAAGAATTTGAGTTTAAGTAGTTGGATTGCTAAAATTTAGTTAATTGGGTGAAAAGCTAACCTTTTTTCAAAAGCCAAAAATAATTAATATTTTGCTGTTCTGATGTGTTTGAAGGGGGAAACGAAGTTAAATTTACTTATTGGCAACCTAGATGATGATTGGAGGCTAAGGATCGGAGCTTGGCTAGGAGTACCTCATATTACCACTGTGAGTGGGTTTAGTTTAATATGCATGTAATGCATAACACATGAAAGATACGTTGCACTGGTAGTAGAATGAAATATGTATGCCTAGACGTATGAACCTAGGCTAGACAACAATATATGTGAATATGTATATATGTGAATTGTATATGATTCTGTGTTGTGATGTGAGCCACATGGGTGGCCTATGCTATGTGTGCTTGGACTAAGACATCCAGATGTTATGATGGACCCTTAGGAGTAGATTACCCAAGGTAAATGATATGCTGAGATGATTTGATTGGAAAATGTCATGGAGACTTAGAGGCACTTAGAACCCTAATCGAGCTTAAGATGATTAAAGCTTGACAAATGTCATTTGTGGTTTGGTAAGAAGGATGCGAACAATAAAGAATAATAGTCTTATTTGTGGATTTGTGTTTTCGTTGGAAGGATGAATTTCGATCAATGATTTGATTTGTGGTTGAGTGGGTTTCTATCCCCATGTGATTATGTGTGTGGTTGTAGGGATGGCGGTGAGCAAGAATGGTGGCACTAATCTTGCTTGTGATTCCATGCTTGTAGCATTTTGATGCCATCCATCGAGATTACTCCAAGTGATGCTGACGTCTAGAGATTTCTTCGGTCGATGATCTTTGTTGTTGGATTTGCATGCACAAGTATACGTATTGAACAAGTAATATAGTGATGAAGTAGAGTATCATTCCCACAGAGATTTATTTTGAAAGTTTCACTAATTACTATAATTATAAAATAAATTAATCTTATTTAAGTAATTCAAAAATTGAAGAAAAACTAATTACAAATAATTAAAAATCAACACTAAATAAATTAACAAACTAAATAAGTTGAGAAAAGCAGTATATTAAAGACTTAGGATTATGGGTTCATTTAACATTCCATTGCTTTTCTTGCTATTTATCTTTTCTGGGTGGTTTTACTATCCTATAATCCAAAACTATGGACAAGTCTCCATCAAGTTGCTTATACAAATACCTACGTAATTAGTTTACTATATGTCTATAGGTATCAATTAAATTAAGTTCATTAAGCAAGGGTCCTAATGTGGCTATGTATGGCAATTGGCATATGTCTACCCAAATCGTGAATCAGATCACCGAAGGGAATGGACATACACTATTGAAACCTTAGTCCAATCTAAAATCTCTTAGTCGAGTCTCAATTAGATTAACAAATCAGTTAATTGTCGACCAGACAATCAAAAACATTAAGAAGTGATTCGAATAAGGAAAACTACAACCATTCATGATAAATAAAAGAGAAACTAATATTCAAACTGCATGTTGAAATCCACCACAATCCTAGAAAGATAATTTGCCTCAGAATATCTAATAAAAACACTATCCAAAGAAATTTAGCCATGAATCCAAATCAAAGAAAATAAGAAAAACACAAAAGTAGAGAAAAAAACTAATTATTGAAGGTTTGCAATCTTAATTCTCTCTTAAATTCTTTTGTTTTCTCGCTTTGTTCTTGGCTCCAAATCTACAAAATAGTTGCTTGCTGCCTCTTCCTTAAAATCTTTGAAAAAGGTCCCTTAAATAGGCTTTAAGTAAACCTAATTACCAAAATCCCATCAAATTTTTATTTTTGAAAAATTGCCCAATGCTCCGGTGCTGAGCTTTTGGGAAAATGTGTTGTGTATTTCCTTTCACCAGCATTGCAGCTTTGTTCTCCCAGCGCTGCAGCAGCCTATCAAATTTGAACGTAATTCTCACCCTGATCTACTCTGAACTGGGTAAAGTAATAAATATGAAAGTTTTATCCCTATCTCTTCAATTTTGAATGGCTTAAGAATCACATCAATTGGACACAGGGATTGAAAGATATGCTCCAAATACCACATCATGTTCAGTCTATGCATACTGCTGTAGTGCTCCAAATTAGTCAAATATTTTGACCATGATCTATTCATAACTGGGTGAACTGGTAAACGTAAAAGTTGTAGCCCTTTCTCTTATCATGTTACCAGTTTAAGAATCACTTCATTTAGAGTTCTGCATAGTGAGATATAGTTAAAATACAAAAATATATACAAATGAAGCCATCACCATACTTGCATAGATTTTCCTCAAATGAGCCTTTTTTTATCAAAATTTCCTACAAAAGTAATAAGAGAAACCAGCAACAACTGCTATTAAAGTAATTTAAAACAAAATAACATAAAATTTAACTAAAATAACTTAAATTAACTACTCAACATGTAATCAAGCTTAAACTACAAAAAAAAATTAAAATATTAAAATCTGAACCTAAAATCTCAAAGATCTAGCTACTTAAGCCCCAAAAATATGCCCAAATAACTCTATATAATAGAGTTACCACACCCCTAAACTTAGGATTTTGCTGGTCCTCGAGCAAAACATAAAATAAAATATAGTAACATAAATAAAGAAAATAACTTAACTAGAAATCAATTGCACCACTTCAGCAATAACTTTTAATATTCTTAAAAGTTAATCCAAATTCTCAACTCTAAACAACACACAAATATTATTCATGTTCATGGTTTAATTCAAATGCAAGCTTATTGTTAAGTGGTTTTCTATGTGTGTGTGCGCAATATTTTCATCTAGAACATTGTACAATCTGATAGGTTTATATTCATGCAACATTCAAATTAGTAATTAAATTTCATAAGTTTACTTTTCATTTCTCTCTCCACTAATGTAGACTAACACTAAATTAAGGATCAATAGGACTTTAATTAGCTTCTAATGCATGGCTAAGGTTAAGGTGGGGTGGGATATGGGATAATGCATAGCTGAAATCACCCTAAGCATATAGTCAATCTAAAACTTATTCAGAGCTTGCTTTTCCTTCACCTAGTATACCCTTTTTTTCATCAACCTTTTTCTTTTGTTCAACACTTTATTCTTTCTTTTCCTTTTTCTTTTTTCTCAATTTCACACCCCTAAACTTATTTCCTTTATTGGGTTGTGAGATGAACACAATCATATTTTTGAACTTTGCATCAATTTTTCATTTTGACTACCTCTTTCACTAGGTGGCTCATACCACATCCTAAATTGACTTATACACATAGGAATGAGGGATGCAAGCATTGTTGGAAATATTAATATAAGGGTCTAGGTAAAAAATTAAGTGTTCAAACAAAAAAAAAAGATATCATTAGGCTCAAAGGGGGAAACTAAGGAAAATTTATGTGAAGGAAGGGTACAAAAGGCTCTATTGGTCAAACAATAGCCTAAATCATCTCCTTAACTAAGTATAGCCTAGAATTTCACCTTGAGAGAGAATCAAACAAATTCTAGAACCTAATACATAATTCCAAATTTTCACATTCACATAAACCTTATCTAAATAAGTACAATGAATCTAAGCAAAAGACATAGTGCTCAAAATGTAGAAATCCCATCCAAACAATGAAGCTCAGCATAAGAATTTGCATATCACTCAACCAACATTCACATGTTTTAAAGAATCAAAATAGGAATGAACTAAGTTTTTATCATTGGATAGGTAAATTAAACGAAATTGGCACAATTAACTTTGGTTCAAATGCAAATGCACATGCATAAAGTTAAATTATAAAAAAAATTAATGAGTAAAATATCATGAAAGCTAATAATAATACAACCCTCCCCAAAACTTAAATTGCACATTGTCCTCAATGTGAAAAGCCAAAAAGAATAAGAAAAAGAAACTCCCTTATCAATGGTGATAATGCATTGAAAGCTCTAATTTTCTTTCACTTTTTCTTCATGCTTTCCGAACCTGCGTACTCAACAAATAAGCTACGAAGAGGTTATTACTACGTATTTAAATAGAAAAACAATAATTAACTAACGTAACAACTAAAACTAAAAAGATATATCTTAGGTTGTCTCCTAAGAAACACTTATTTATAGTCACTAGCTTGACTGTGATACCCCTTTTTTGTTGTCTATGAAAGTACTTGAGGATATTCAGCAATCCAATTCAACTCCTAAGTAATACTAGAGATGTTGCCTATTCACTTTGAAAGTTCCAGTAGCTTCACTACAAATATCTATTACACCACATGAATAGACCTTAACCACCTTGTAAAGACTTGACCACTTTGATTTTGGTTTCCATGGAAAGAGCTTGATTGATTTGGTCGGTAACACTTGTTGTCCCACTATTCAATTGACTTAAGTAAAATCAAGATTGACTTAACGTAGTGGATCATGCTCATCATAACACTATTCAATTTTGAGTTGTGATGGCGATGGCTCTAATTCAAGAATTAATGCTTGCTTACTTGCTAGTGGTGGAGTAAGATTGCCTTGATCTTTATTTGCTAAATCTACTCTATAACAATGCTCTATGGTTGAAGGACTCTTAGTATAATGAAAACAATAAATTCAACTACGTCCTCCTCAACTTTGAAAGTTATTCTACCTTCTTTTACATCAATTAGTGCGCCTGCAGTGTCTGAGAATGGACATCCTAGTATGATCAGAACCTTTTGATCCTTCTCCATCTCAAGTATTATGAAGTCTACCAGAATGAACAGTTTCCCACATTTGAGCAATACATCCTTTATCAGCCCATACGGGTGCCTTATTGTTTTGTTAGCTAGTTGTAAGGTGATCGTAGTGGGTTGAATCTCTTTCAGTCTTGCCTAACACTATGTTCAACCTTTTTTTGCTCTCAGGGTGATTGCCATAACTTGTTCCTTACCTTCTTTCCTTGGATCCACCTTTGTATCTCAAAGCATTGAATTAATTCCTAACTGCTAACTACTAAAATTGTAGCACCTTAATCTTATCCAAATAATTAAATTTAAAATTATTA
>NW_018397291.1:600724-603057 GCF_002168275.2 Theobroma umbraticum
ACTAAAACTAAAATTAAATAGTAAATTTGTTTTATAAAACTTACTTAGCTACCTGTCCTAAGATTATGATGTCCCTTAACACTTCATCTGAATATTGTTTCTCTCTCTTAACTTAGTTTAATGGATTAAGTTGCTAACCTAGAGTCTTAAATTATTTACAAGTCACTATCAAGTTTTTCATAAAAATATTTCTCCCAATTAATTTACTATATATCTATGCAAATTAAATTGAAGAAAGATTCATTAAGTTTGTGCTTTAATTTGGCTATGTATGGCTTATAGGTGTAAGTCCACCATATATGCAAATCAAACTACCTAATCAACTAAGTGTATTTGATCATAAGGAGATATAGGAGATATTCAAGGTCTACCTATATCTCCTTTGTCAAGGTTTAACCTAGGTTTCCAATTCTATCTAATTGGTGATTAGGCAATTGGAAGGATTAAGAACAAAATAAAATAAACAACTTAAATCCATCAAATATAAGTAAAAGAGAGATAAATAAATAAGATTATTATTGAGTTCAATCATAATCTTAGATTAATGAATTAGTTCTCTATCAAGTCACACATCATTGAATAAAGTTTAAACATTAAAAATAAAACCAAGAAAATAAGAGAATAAAAAAGATAGAAAAACTCAAGAATTGTATTCTTGATCTCCAAATCTCCTTGAATCTTTCAAATTCTTCTTAGCTTCAATGACTTGATGGCTTGACTCTCAACTGTCAATCTGGTGTTTCGTTATTTCCTAAAAGTCCATCGAAAGATTGTTTTTATAGGACTTTGATGCTAAGCCAAGTTGGGTGATGAAAAAAGTCAATTTCAATCAAGATTTCCTCATCAAAATACATGGGCTGTGTCCTATTTCCTCAAAAGACTCTGCCTTAACAATTTAAATAGCAGAAATCGTAATTATTCTATGACTACTACAGTGCTCCAAATTCAATAAGATCTTTGACTACCTTCGAAGCTGAACTGGACAAAGTGATAAACATGAAAGTTTTATTCTTTTCTTTTAGGTTTCCAATGCTCTAAGAATCACTTCATTTAGAGATCTATATAGAAATTTATGGTTGAAATACCAAAGCATTTGTAGTGGAAGTCTGTACCTAAAAATTGCTCTCCTTCTTTCATTAAAATTATTCCTTCATTAAACTTGCAGAAGCACAAATAAATCATCATTAACTTATCTTAATTAGATTAACACCAAATTAATCATAAAATTAACTAAGATTAGATTGACTCACTTAAATTAACTAAGTTAAAATAATTAAGTAAAACCTACTAATTTCTATTCATTACAA
Source organism: Theobroma umbraticum (assembly GCF_002168275.2). Taxonomy (NCBI): domain Eukaryota; kingdom Viridiplantae; phylum Streptophyta; class Magnoliopsida; order Malvales; family Malvaceae; genus Theobroma; species Theobroma umbraticum. Next base: position 602,032 of record NW_018397291.1, read on the forward strand.
CAAGAACTAACCTAAATTACTATCAAAATTAAGTCCAAATAACTTTATATTATAGAGTTATCACACCCTCAAACTTAATATTTTTCTAATCCTCAAGGAAAACATAGAAAAGGAACTAACCTATGAAAATCAAATTCATTTAAATAAAACTAAAATAAATATAGCTACTACTACTACTACTAGAGATAATTGCACCAATTCAATAATTCTCCATAGTTTCCTTAAAAGTAGTCTATCCATCATTAACCTAAGGAAAAATATAAGCATTATTCAAATTCATGTTTTAATTCCTATGCAATCACATTTTCGAATGGATTTTTATGTGTGTGTGAAATCTTTTACCAAGAATATCAAGATATCCAGATGAATTAATGCCAACACAACTTTCAAATTAGAACTAAATTTCATAGGTTTGCATTTCATCTCTCTCTCCACTAATGTAGACTAATACAAAGCTAGGAATCAATAGGACTTTATAAAGCTTGTAATGCATGGCTAGGGTTAAGGTAGGATACAGGACAATAGTATGGCTCAATCACCCTAAGCACATAATTATTCTAGGACCTATATATAGAGCTCAGTGTTTCCTCTCCAAGTACATTTTTTCTTCAACATTTGAACTTTTTTTTTCACGATTTCACAACCCCAAACTTATTTTCTTTGTATTGTAGGTAGTGGGGTGATTTTTAATATTTTAATCTTTTTTTTTCTTTTCACATCAACATCACCTTTCCTCCTTGTTCAATATTTAGCTCCATTTAAATTTCCTAAAACAATATACATGCTTAGGAGTGAGGGTTGCAAAATTGAAAATTTTATTTTAGGGCTAGTCTCAATTATTATGTAGTTGAACAAAAAAAAGGAAAAATAGGCTCAAAAGGGGTATACTAGGGATAAAAATTTAACAAGGTTGGCTTTTTAGGCTCAAACAGTCCAAAGATGGCCTAAATCATCTCCTTAACTAAGTATTGCCTAGGATTTCACCTTGAGAGAAAATCAAGCAAATTCTAGAATTCATGACATAAT
>NW_018397291.1:603067-604203 GCF_002168275.2 Theobroma umbraticum
CATCAATATAAACCTTCTCTAGATATTCAGAATAATTCAAAGAAAAAGATATAGTGCTTAAAATTGTGGAAATCATATTCTAGCAATGATACTCAACAACATAATTTAGCATGAATCCAAACAAAAACCTTATTAACCAAAAGCTAAGAATTGAAGACAACTAGTTATCATCATTGGATAAAGAAATCATTGAACAAATGGGCACAACTTTACTCTAGAATCGTCAAATTCAAACAAGAAATAAATTCATTTACCAACTAATCCTAAATTATTTATAAATACACATGTAAATAAAATTAACTCTAAAACTTTCACAAAATATTCATCACCAAACTAATAAATTCACCCCTTTAATCTTAAACTAAACATGGTCCTCAATGTTAGAAAAAATAAAGGAAAAAGGTAAAGAATACTCCCCTAATGGTTGGATGAATCTAGAAAAGCTCTAATCCTCCTCTTTGTTGCCGTCATCCTCTGCATCATTGGCATCTCTAGGAGCATTAGGTGTTAATGGAGGAGTAAACATGTCCATGCCCAAAAAAGAACCATAAGCTTGGAACATGGTCAATATGTTGATTACATTGGGTCTGATAAGTCATGTGTTGCTCAAATTATTACCCAAGGTTCTTAACTAAGTGCTCAAGGTTCTCAATTCTCTAGGTCATTGACAATTATTGGTGTCTTGGTCAAGGGGGTAGAGGATGATGTGTAGAAAAAGAACTACCCTTAGTAGAAGTTTGAGATTGTCTGAGGATGAGATTAAGATCAATTGGAAATTTAAGGTGCAATAACTCCTCATTAGCATCCTAATGTACACTAGCTTGTTTGCACATAGCTGTAATTAAAGAAAGGAACCACAAGCCTTCACACTTTGATTTTGCAGTGTGAGTCGTGGCTTTATAAATTGCATGCCCAATATCAATTGTGCATTCAGTCATGATTAAATGAAATAAGGATGGCTCGATCTTTTGTGACATCATTAGTATGTGTTGTAGAAAGCAATTTAGAAGCCACAAAATATAACCATATCTACGAAGTTGGTTTCATCACAGTCCTCTTGAATGAAATTGGCACATTATTGAAGAATAGCCATTGAACACCCTCCTCTCAAAGTAAATGAATGATATCATACCAAT
>NW_018397291.1:604213-606496 GCF_002168275.2 Theobroma umbraticum
AGCCAAATATTGACCATATCCATTGTTTTTTTTTTGTGGGCAACCCAAAACATGGGGCTGCACCCTACCCTTAATGGGAGCCACGATCCTCACTTGGTGAGCAACATGACCCATGTTGGTCATTCCTGCTAAGCCATGACTTATCATTTCCAAATTTTTTTTTTTTGGATTTTTTAGGGAAGTTTTTTTAAAATGTACTTGCAAAATAAAAGAAAGTGTTAATAATTTAATAATTGAATAAATAAAAATAATTAAAAGAAAATACTAGCACCCAAATTACACAAAGCTTTAGAAATTTTAAAACTACCAATAGTGTAAAGAATAGAAAAACTCCATGGATCCTTAAGCTTTGGTGGAAACTTAGTCTGGATTATAGCATTGCACTCCTCAGTAAGTGCAATTGTCTTAAAATCTTAAAATTTCCTCTTTTTGGTTAGAATGTCGTTCAAGAAATTAAGATAACTAGGCATTTGTTCTAAGCTTTAGCAAAAGGAATATTAATGTGCAGTTTTTTAAATATCTCAAGAAATCTCTAGAATTGTTTGTTAAGTTTTTGCCTTTGAAGACATTGAGGAAAAGATGGTGGAGGTGTGGGAGCAGATTTTAATTATTGTTTTTCTTTTGAATTCTTAACAGAGTTTTCAACCACAATTTATTCCTCAACATATTGAATTGAAACTTCAGAATTTAAAGCTTTATTACTTATCTCTTTACTTACCTCTTTCCTATTGCAAAGAGTAATTGCCATACAATGTTCCTTACTTTCTCTTCTTGGGTTGGGTTAAGTATCACTAGGTAAGGTACCATGAGGTCTTGTATTTAAGGCATTAGCAAGTTGGCCCACTTGTGTCTCAAGATTTCTAATTGAAGCTACTTGATTTTGAATGGAGGCATCGGTCCTTGTCATAAATGCATCAGTCTTTGTTATGAATGTATCAGTCTTTGTCATGAACTACATTAACATATCCTTCATTGAAGGCTTTTTCTCTGACATGGGTGCTCTTGATGGAAATCTAGGAGGAAAGTTTGACTTAGCTATTGATGAAGACCCTTGGTTTTTATTTCATGAAAAAATGCAATGATTCTTCAAACCAGGATTACAAAGGTTAGAACAGGGTTTGTTCTGTTGCCTAATTTCAAAAAATTGACAAGACTTAGAATAGATGGGACAATTGTCATTGGAATGTCTTTCACCACAAAATTCACATGTCATAAAAGAATTTTGAATAGCATTAATACTCAATTTATCTTTTTTTTTTTGCGAGAGAAGTCAATTGTGTAGAAACAATATTTATCACATCTGATTCATGAATTCCAACAATTTTTCTTACACCCGATTTTTCAAATGACCATTGATAATTATTGGAAACAATATTTTTAAGCAAATCTTAACCTTCATCAATGGATTTACTCATGTGTGCACTTCTAGTGGCAGCATCAATGGTAGTTATAAAAGGTCCGAGTAAATCATTATAAAAAGTCTGAACTAGCAACGACTTAATTAATCCATGGTGAGGACACCTTCTTATCAAATCCTTATATCTCTCTCAAGCCTCATATAATGATTTAGAATCAAATTGCATGAAAGAAGTGATATCATTTTGCATCTTTGCTGACTTAGTAAGCGAGAAGAATTTCACTAAGAATTTTTGAGCCAAATCATCCCAAGTATTAATGGAACTAGTAGGAAGCGAATTCAACAAACTTTTTACTTTATCTATCAATAAAAAAGGGTAGAGCCTCAGTCTTATGGCATCATTAGTAACACCATTAGCTTTAAATGTATCGTCAATTTTTAAGAAATTTACAATATGAGCATCCAGATCATCATAGGCAAACCCTTAAACTAAATAGTATTTTGAATCATTTGAATGATTGATGGCTTAATTTCAAAGTTGTTGGCTTGAATAAAAGGTCTTTGGATACTAGAGAGGAGATTTTGTACTTGTGGGATAGAATAATCCCTTAAAGGCTTAGTTTCTTCCTCTTGTTGTTCAGCCATTGTTTTACTTGGAATAGAAACTTTTGCTTTTTCCTCCAAAGTCTTCAAAAAATCTTTTCGATTTCTAGATGAAAAGGAACAATTTCCAAACTTCAAGCTCTTCGCATACAATGGCCAAAAGTACCTGAAAAATTAAAGAAAAGAAAAGTTTGGATTAAAATTAAGAATACTTGGTATTAATATTAACAAGAAAGAACAAAAAATAAAATCCCCAGCAAAGTTGCCAAATCACTGGGTAAGGAACCCTGGGGTCTACTGTTGATAGAATTAGCAAGCTATCC
>NW_018397291.1:606596-607601 GCF_002168275.2 Theobroma umbraticum
AGTATCTTCATACTCTAATTCTTACTTCAATGACCAAGACTCAAATGCCATAATAGAGATCATATGCAATCAGTTTTCTTGACATTTATATTGAGCATAGACTTACTACTATTGTTTTGCGCTTTATGTCATTGCTTAAATGCATTCAACATCTAGTATTGAATACTTATGATGTCAATACAATAGGAGAAACTTAGAGCTTAAGCATAAACTTTAGCAAAGTAAAAGATTCTATAAGCTTTTTCTTCTTTAACTTTATCAAGGAAACATTTTTTCAGTCCCTCCTTTGTCTATCTCTACCATAAAGATGTTTGAGAACATTTCCTAGTTAATGCTTTTATCATGGCTGTCTTCCCAATTCATGACTAAAGCAATGTAAATTCCATCTCATGAAAGCTCACTCCTAATTATGAATTGTGTTCAGTAGAGATTATGAAACGAAGTCAAAACTTAGTTCATGATAAACACATTGTTCTAGCTTTACCATAAAGCCTAGAACCCTTAAATCTTGCTTCTATTAAAACTATCCTCTGTCTTCTCGTATAGAAAAATTTTTTGTATTATCTCATACCTTTATGTACAACATTGATTATAGAACAATTCTTTTGATTGCAAAGTCATATCATGTTGCATATAATTCTATTTTATATAATTATTTTATTCTAATTTTGTTATTAAATATTAGCTAAGTCTTTAATTTTTAATTATAATTTACTTAATTTTAGTTATTTTTTATAATTAGTTTATTCTTTAAGTGAGATATTTTAATTTTATGTTTATTTCATTTAATTTAGTTATTATTTATTAGGTTTTATATTTTTGTAGGAATTAAGGGAATTAGGCTTAATTTTGGAAAGAAAGGTATTGAAAGACCTAGAAGTCTGCTTCCATATGGTTCAGTTTTTTGACCATAACATGTGTTGCAGAATTCCAAATGATGTGCTTCTTGGACCATTGGAAAGCTAAGAGACAGAACTACTTTCATGAGATTACTATGCCCAGTTT
>NW_018397291.1:607664-607888 GCF_002168275.2 Theobroma umbraticum
CAGGAATGGCAATTTAAAGGCTGACAATTGATATTTGGGCCTCTCATTACACTTTTAAGCCTAATTAAATCAGTAGGTTATTTAAGGAATCATAGGTTAAGTTTGTTAGTATAAATAGGGTTTTTTAAGAGACATTAGCGTAGACAACTTTTAGAGATACAAGAGGTTGAAATCTAAGGCAGAAACTTGAAAAACAAAACTACAATCAATTGTTTTGTTTTCTT
>NW_018397291.1:608253-608430 GCF_002168275.2 Theobroma umbraticum
AGTTAGGAGACCCTTATAAATAATTGAGGACTCTAGGTTAGCAATTCAACACATTGAAATAAGTTAAGCAAGAGAGGTAGGATTTGGATGAAGTGTGAGGGATATTGTAATCCTACGTTTGTTTGCTTTGCTTTTTTCCCAATTATTTTGTTGCTTTAATTTTTAATTAAATTAGTT
>NW_018397291.1:608440-608704 GCF_002168275.2 Theobroma umbraticum
AATTTTTACTTTAATTCAAATTCAGATTTTAATTATTTGAATAAAAATAAATTGTTCTGATTTTAGTGATTAGTAAAATTTTAGATCAATTCTCTATGGGATTAATACTCTGCTTGCTTATATCTATCTATTTGATACATATACTTGCATAGTATAATTTTAAATGACAAGTTTTTGGCACCATTCCAGGGAATTATTTTTTGAATTTTTACTAATATTAATACCAAGCAATTAGTCTTATTTCAAAGTTTATTTTTTATGTTG
>NW_018397291.1:608714-609008 GCF_002168275.2 Theobroma umbraticum
TTTTGTTTGCTTGCAGATATCTTTGGTCATTGTCTGCAAAGAAGAAACAACTTGAATCTTGTTTCTTTTGATCCTAAGAAAGAAAGAACTTTCAGAAGATGGCAAACAGAGAAATTTTAAATTGCAACTTTAAATCAGACAATGGCTGAAGACAACAACAATGATGGCAATAATGCCATTAATCTGGTTCTTAAAGAAAATAGAGCAATACGAGATTATGTTGTTCCTCTTTTACAAGGTTTGCACCAAAGCATTAGAAGACTTTCCATTAATGCAAATAATTTTGAAATTAAA
>NW_018397291.1:609018-609180 GCF_002168275.2 Theobroma umbraticum
TTCAGATGGTTCAGTCTTCAGTCTAGCTTGTGGGTTACACAGTGATGATCCTAACTTTCATTTGGTGAATTTTCTAAAAATTTGTAATACCTTTAAATACAATGGAGTAACTAATGATGCTATTAGATTGAGACCATTTTTTTTACGGATAAAGCAAAAAGT
>NW_018397291.1:609280-618027 GCF_002168275.2 Theobroma umbraticum
TATGACCTTGATTATAGAACAATTCTTTTGATTGCAAAGTCATATCATGTTGCATATAATTATATTTTATAGAATTATTTTATTCCAATTTTGTTATTAAATATTAGCTAAGTCCTTAATTTTTAATTATAATTTAGTTAATTTTAGTTGTTTTTTATAATTAGTTTATTCTTAAGTGAGTTATTTTAATTTTATTATTTTTTCATTTAATTTGGTTATTATTTATTAGTTTTTTTGTTTTTGTAGGAATTAAGAGAATTAGGCTTAATTTTGGAAAGAAAGGTGTTGAAAGACCTAGAAGTGTGCTTGCATATGGTTCGGTTTTTTGACCATAACACGTGTTATAGAATTCCAAATCATGTGCTTCTTGACCCATTGGAAAGCTAAGAGACAGAACTACTTTCATGAGATTACTATGCCCAGTTTTACCTTGAAGATAGAGAAAAGCACATCAAAAAAAATTAGGTGTACTATTGCGAGAATGGTAATTTAAAGGCTGACAATTGATATTTGGGCCTCTCATTACACTTTTAAGCCAAATTAAATCAATAGGTTTTATTAAGAATCAGAGGTTAAGTTTGTTAGTATAAATAGGATTTTTTAGGAGACATTAGGGTAGACAACTTTTGGAGATTCAAAAGGTTGAAATCTAAGGCAGAAACTTGAAAAACAAAACTACAATCAATCATTTTGTTCTCTTCCTTAGCTTGTATTTTTCTTGTTACTCTCAATAGTTGAATTTTATATAATGTTATTTTTCCTTGCAATTATGCGTAGCTAATTTTCTTTTTCTAGGATTGTAATTGAACTCACATTTAATCTAAATTTTTAATCTCTTCCTTGCTTATTTTTAATGGGATTTGAATTATTTACTCCAATTTGTTCTTAATGCTTTTAATTGTTTGGCCACCAATTAAATTAATTTAGGAACCTAAACAAACTTAGGAAAGGGAGTTTAGTGTAGACTAAAGTTTGGATAGCATATGATGACATTAATTGATTTGCGTATAGGATAGGGATCTACCTATATGTCATGTGTAGCCAGAATTAGAGCCTAAACTTAATGAGTCTATTTTAATTTCAATTCACATGGGGATATAATGATTTGGTTAAAATAGATATTTTTATAAGACGAGTTGGGAGACCCTTATAAATAATTGAGGACTCTAGGTTAGCAATTCAACACCTTGAATTAAGGAAGAGAGGTAAGATTTTGATGAAGTGTGAGGGATATTGTAATCCTAAGCTTGTTTGATTTGCTTTTTACCTAATTATTTTGTTGCTTTAATTTTTAATTAAATTAGTTTTAGTTGAGTAATTTTTACTTTAATTCAAATTCAGATTTTAATTATTTGAGTAAAAATAAATTGTTCTAATTTTAGTGCTTAGTAAAATTTTAGATCAATTCTCTGTGGGATTGATACTCTGCTTATTTATATCTACCTATTTGATACATATACTTGCATAGTAGAATTTTAGCTGACAAGTTTTTAGCACCATTCCAGGGAATTATTTTTGGAACTTTTACTAATATTAATACCAAGCAATTAGTCTTACTTCAAAGTTTATTTTTTATGTTGTAATATTAGTTTTTGTTTGCTTGCAGATATCTTCGTCATTGTATGCAAAAAAGAAACAACTTGAATCTTGTTCGTTTTGATACTAAGAAAGAAAAAACTTTCAAAAGACGACAAAAAGAGAAATTTCAAGTTGGAACTTTAAATTAGACAATAAATGAAGACAACAACAATGATGGCAATAATGCCATTAATCTAGTTCCCAAAGAAAATAGAGCAATACGGGATTAAGTTGTTCCTCTTTTGCAAGGTTTGCACTAAAGCATTAAAAGACTTTCCATCAATGCAAATAATTTTGAAATTAAACTAGCTTACATTCAGATGATTCAATCTTCAGTCCAGCTTGGTGGGTTACACAGTGATAATCCTAACTTTCATTTGGTGAATTTTTTAAAAATTTGCAATACCTTTAAATACAACGGAGTAACTGATGATGCTATTAGATTGGGACCATTTTCTTTGAGGGATAAAGCAAAGAGTTAGCTTAATTCATTGCCCAATGGGTCTATTACTACATGGGAGGACTTGAATCAAAAGTTTCTGGCAAAATTCTTTTTGCTTGTCAAAACTGTAAAGATTAGGAACGATATCACCTCATTCACACAATTTGAAAGTGAATCCTGTCTGAAGCTTGGGAAAGATTTAAAGAACTACTGAGAAGATGTCCACATCATGGGATTCCTAATTGGTTACAAGTTCAGACATTCTACAACGGGCTGGCTGGTTTAATAGAAGCCACAATTGATGCTGCTATTGGTGGGGCATTAATGAGTAAGAATGCTACAAATGCTTATAATCTATTGGAGGAGATGGCATCAAATAATTTTTGTCATTCACCTTCAAAAAGGTCTGGTACGAGAAAAGCGATTGGAGCTTATGAAATTTATACGCTTAGCACCTTAATTGCTCATGTAACTGCACAAATGACTACACTATTTATGAAGTTTGACACACTAGGAATTCATGCAGTTCAAAATTCATTTATATTTTGTGAGATGTTTGGAGATGGCCATTCAAGTGATCAATGTCTATACAATTATAAATCAGGCCAATTTATGGAGAACTTCAACAAGCAGCAAGATAACCCATACTTCAATACATATAATCTTGGTTGGAGAAACCACCCTAAATTTTCATGGAACAACAAAGTGGGGCTTTTAAATCCAAAACCCATGATGCCAACTAGTTTTCAGCAACAAGTTAGACTACCAATTCCTAAAAAGAAGTTCCAAGTGGAAGAACTTCTCTTACAATATATATCAAAGAGTGATGCTACAATTCAAAGCCAATGAGCCTCCTTGAGAAATCTTGAGACCCAAATGGGATAGCTTCCTAATTCTATCAACAATAGACCCCAAGGTTCCTCACCCAATGATACACAAATCAGTCCAAAAGGTAAGGAACAATGCCAAGCAATCACTTTAAGGAGTGGCAAAGAAAGCGGAAAGGTGAATGAAAAGGCAATTAAATATGAGAATGGACATGTTGATAAGGAGGAAGGAATGTGTGAAAAAGTAATTGAAGTTGAATAAAAAGAAGATCAAAAGGCTGAAAATCAAGGGACTTCTCAAATCATCTATCCTCTACCACCTTTTCCCCAAAGGCTCTAAAAGCAAAAGCTTGAAAAGTAATTTCAGAAGTTCATTGATGTCTTCAAGAAATTACACATAAATATTTCTTTTACTGAAGCTTTGGAATAAATGCCAAGCTATGTCAAGTTCTTGAAGGACATCTTTTCCAAAAGGAAAAAACTAGGTGAGTTTAAAACTGTCTCTCTTATAGAGGAATGTAGTGTAATTCTCTAAAATAAATTATCGTCAAAACTCAAAGATACGAGTCATTTCACAATCCCTTGCACTATTGGTAATTTATTTTTTGCAAAAGCTTTGAGTGATTTAGGTACAAGTATAAATTCAATGCCATGGTCAATTTTTAAGAAACATGGTTTAGGGAATGTAAACCCATTTTCGTTACTTTACAACTGGTTGATTGCTCATATGTCTATCCAAAGGGAATTATTGAAGACGTTCTTATTAAGGTAGATAAATTTATATTTTTGGTTGATTTTATAATCCTTGACATAGAAGAAAATAGACAAATTCCAATCATCCTTGGGAGGACATTCTTGGCAACTGGTAAAGCCTTGATTGATGTTGACAAATGTGAGCTCACTTTTAGAGTTAAAGACCAATAGGTAACATTTCATAGTTTCAAAGCTTTAAAATTGCTTGTGACATTTGAAGACTTCTTTTCAGTGAATGTGGTAAATGATTTTACAAAAGATGTCTTTTTAGAAGAACATCCTAATGATTTTCTTGAAGCATGTTTAGTTGCTAAATCTGACAAGGATGATGATGAATTATTGAATATTGAAATTTTTTAAATGCTTAATCCAGGCTTAAAACTAATAATCAATATGAGTCTTTAGATGTTTCTGCTTCTTTGATGCCTACTTCTAAGCCTTCCATTAAAGAACTACCCACTTGGGAACATAAACCTTTGCCCGCACATTTAAGGTATGCTTTTCTTTGAGAATCTTCTACTCTTCTAATTATTATTTATGCTTCTCTCGCTAACATGTAAGAGGAAAAGTTATTGAAACATTTAAAGAATTCAAGAAAGCAATAAGGTGGACCATAGCTGATATTAAAGGAGTTAGCTCTTCTTTTTGCATGCATAAAATTCTTCTTAAGGAAAATCACAAAGCTGCAATTGAACAATAAAGAAGATTGAATCCCATCATGAAAGAAGTGGTCAAGAAAGAAACCATCAAGTTACTAGATGCTGGAATAATTTATCTTATTTCTAATAGTTCATGGGTAAGTCTAGTTCAATGTGTTCTTAAGAAAAGGGGAATGACTGTGGTTGCCAATGACAATAATGAGCTCATTGCAATAAGAATTATGATTTGATGGAGAGTTTGCATGGACTACCATAAGCTCAACAAAGCTACAAGGAAATATCACTTCCCTTCCCTATTCATTGATCAAATGTTGGATCACTTAGCTGGTAAAGAAACGTATTGTTTTCTAGATGGTTATTCTAGTTACAACCAAATTGCTATTGCCCTTGAAGATCAAGAAAAAGACTACATTTACATGTCCCTATGGTACCTTTGCTTTTAAAAGAATGCTAGTTGGATTACGTAATGCACCTACCACTTTTCAAAGTTGTATGATGGCCTTCTTCACAAGCATGGTGGAGAAGTGTTTAGAGGTATTTATAGATGACTTTTCTATCTTTGGAAATAATTTTGATGGTTGTCTTTTAAATCTTGCTAGGGTACTTAAGAGATGTGAAGAAACAAATTTGGTGCTTACTTGAGAGAAATGTCACTTCATGGTACAAGAAGGTATTGTTCTTGGGCATAAGATCTCAAGTAACAGCATTGAGATAGATAAAGAAAAAATTGAAACAATTGAGAAGTTACCACCTCCAATAAATGTCCAAGGTATTAGAAGTTTTCTTGGTCATGCTAGTTTTGATCGAAGATTTATTAAAGACTTTTCAAAAAATTTTAAACCACAGTGCAATTTATTGAAAAAAGTTGTGCCATTAACTTTGGTAATAACTATCTTGTTGCTTTTGATGAATTGAAGAAAAGATTAATTCTGTGCCAATCATAATTAGTCTCGATTATACTCTCCCTTTTGACCTAATGTGTGATGCAAGTGATTATACAGTGAGAGCCATTTTGGGACAAAAAAAGGATAAACTTTTTCATTCCATCCATTATGCTAGCAAGACTTTTAATGAGGCATAGAAAAATTATACCACAGCAGAGAAGGAGTTCTTGGCTATTGTTTTTGCTTTCAACAAATTTTGCTCCTATCTCATGTGGACAAAGGTGATAGTGTATACTGACCATTCAGCTATCAAATATTTAATTGCTCAGAAGGATGCTAAGCTAAGATTGATAAGGTGGATTCTTTTGCTACAAGAGTTTGATTTAGCGATACATGATAGAAAAAGAACAAAAAATCAAGAGGGAGACCACCTCTCAAGATTAGAGATTGAAGCTCAAGGTAAAGATTCAACCTTAACCAAGGAGACTTTTCCTGATGAACAAATCCATCAAGTTGGTAAGAAATCACTTCTTTGGTATGCTGATTTTGTGAATTATCTGATAACTAATATTATGCCCTCTAATTTAAATTTTCATTAGAAAAAGAAATTTTTGCATGAAGTTAAATTCTATTTTTGGGATGAGTCACACTTGTTTAAGCAGTGCGAAGACTAGATATTTAGAAAATGTGTCCTGGAAGAAGAATTCAAAGTGTGTTTCACCATTTCTATTCTTCAGATTATGGAAGACATTTTGTTGGAACAAGAATTGTTGTTAAAGTCCTGTAATCAAGTTTGCATTTGCCTACATTATTTAAAGATGCTCACAATTTTTGTTTTGCATTGTGACAGGTGCCAAAAAGTAGGCTATATCTCAAGGGGACATGAGATACCTCTTAACAACATCCTTGAAAGAGAAATTTTTTATGTATGTGGTATTGACTTCATGGGTCCCTTCATATCTTCATACAATAATAAATATATCTTACTTGCCATAGATTGTCTCCTAATGGGTTGAAGTAGTAGCCTTTCCAAACAATGATTCCAAGGTGGTGATGAATTTCATCAAAAATAATATTTTCACTCGTTTTGGCACTCCAAGGGCAATTATCGATGATAAGGGGAGTGATATTTCCTTATGGAGTTAAACACAAGGTTGCAGCTACTTACCATCCTCAAACTAATGGCCAACTGAAAGTGTCCAATTGAGAAATCAAGAAAATTTTAGAGAAAATGATTTGTCCCGTAAGAAAGGATTGGGCAAGAAGATTGAATGATGCACTGTGGGCATATTGGATTGCTTACAAGACCCCATTTGGAATGTCTCCATACAAGTTGGTCTTTGGCAAAGCTTGTCACTTACCGGTGGAACTTGAGCACAATGTTTATTGTGCCATGAAGAAGTTAAATTTTGATTTACAAGTGGCAGTAGAGAAAAGGTTGTTGCAATTAAATGGACTTAATGAATTACGCATTCAAGCTTGTGAAAATGCCAAACTCTACAACGAAAAAACAAAGTAATGGCATGATAAGAAGATAGTTGAACGAAACTTTAAGTCGAGCCAATCAGTGTTGCTTTATAATTCTAGCTTCAAATAATTTTCAGGGCAGTGTAAATCAAGGTGCTTTGGTCCTTTCATTGTCAATGAAGTATTTCCATATGGAGCAATTGAAGTTAAGGGGACAAATGGTCAAAAAATTAAAATTAAAGGACAAAGATCGAACCATTATTGGGGAGGCAAAATTCATCACCAAAAGTCCTCAATACACCTACTTGACATGGTTGAAAGTCAGAGTCAGTCCAGCTGAAGACTATAAATGAAGCATTTCTTGAGAGGTAACCCAAGCTCCTCAACTTTGCTTATTTTAGTCCATATTTTATTCTATTTTTAAGTTAAAATTTATTTCTTTTGATTTATTATTTTTGTATTCTAATTAATTTCTGTTTCCTTTTGCATGTTCTTGTTTTCGCAATTAATAGAAAAATAAAAAAATTAAATAAAAAAATAAAAAAAAAGAGTCAAAGCCACGGCCTTGAAAGAAGGCAAAATACGAGCTCAAGATAGAATGTTTGAGAAAGAAAGTAGAAAATGGGGAGAAACAAAATGTGCGAGCACCACAGCGCTAAAACCCAAAGCTAAGTGCTTTTAGTGCGAAATAGGTGAGAGTTGTGACCTAGCCTCACCTTTATAAAAACCCTCGGTTTGGCTCCTGTCTCCATTCTCCAACCGTCACTCTCATTCTCCCTCTTTCATCCTCTTTCAAATCTACTACCTCCCTCCTTTTCATTCAAAATTTTTACATATTTTCTTTACTTGGGTTTTGCTTTTCACTTTTAAATCTTGCACTCACTCCTCTCACAAGGTTAGTTATAGTTTTTCTATGGCCCACGTAGTTTGATGAGGAAATCTTGATTGGAATCGACTTCTTTCTTTATCCAACTTGCTTTAACTTCAAAGCCCAATAAAAACAACCTTTCAAAAGATAACAAAACACTAGATTGAAAGTTAAGAATCAAGCCGCAAAGTCATTGAAGCTGAGAAGAATTTGAAGGATTCAAGGAGATTTGGATATCAAGATTACAATTCTTGGTTTTTTCTATCTTTTTGTTATTCTCTTGTTTTCTTCGTTTTGTTTTTAATGTTTGAACTTTATTTGATGGTGATGTTTGACTTGTTAGGGAAATAATTTAATTATCAAAAATTATGATTAAATTCAATACATAGTCTGATTTATTTATCTCTCTTTTACTTATGTTTGATAGATTTAAGTTGTTTATTTTATTTTGTTCCTAATGCTTCTATAACACCTCGTACCCTCATATAAGAGCCAATATGATCTCATCGATGAGACAGAGGGTTGATGGACGTAAATTTAAGTACGAAAGAGAAGTGATAGGCAAAAGGAATATTTTAGAAACTAAATAATAATATTTTACCAAGGATGAATTAGCAAGATAAAAAGCCAATTCTGAAGTGAATCGGTACAAACGAGACATTTTGGAACCCGAAGAGTCAAGTGAAGGATTTTGGAATAAAATAGTAATTTATTAATAAAATAATATTAAATTATTAATATTTTATCTGCGGCTGAGATTAGTCATGAAGAAGGACTATTGATTAATCTAAGTGGGGGAGAAGAAGTAAGAATGAATTTTGAAGAAAAGCAACATAAATGGGACCCGCATGCCTTTTAAAATAAAGCACAAGCTGTAAGTATATATTTAAATATTATGATGACACGTTGATGGGGTGCAAACCTCATATTATATTTGTGCACATGTAATGGAAGGAAAATAGAAGAAAATTGAAGTTTAAAACATGTTGGAAGGACTAAATTGTGAAGGATGAAAAGTTCGGAGGGCCACAAGGAAAATGAAGAAAAGATTGAGGACTCATTTGCAAATTCAAGTATTAGAAGTTAAATGGGAATTTACTAACCAAGGAAAGTTAAATTATGAGGAATATGAGATATACATGTAAAAGTTACTATTACATGAAAACTATAGTGTGTAAAAAGTAAAAGTTAGTAGGGGACATGTGAGACCCCACGATGTGATAGTTGATTAAAAGGAAAAGAATAAAGAGTATTAAAGTGGAAGAAAAC
>NW_018397291.1:618312-618426 GCF_002168275.2 Theobroma umbraticum
GAAATGAAATGCAAATTGAAGTGAAATGAAAGGAAATGATGCCATTTCCTTGGGAAATCTGCCCATAGTAAAGAAAAAAATGGAATGGAGACTATTTTCACTTTGCTTTGTCCA
>NW_018397291.1:618940-619185 GCF_002168275.2 Theobroma umbraticum
TATGGTGATTTTGAGCTAGACAAGCTATGGGTAAGTATTTTAGTCTTGAAATTAAAAGTAAACAAGGAAAATGATATGTATATTGATTGCCTATGTTTGTGGCAGCAGTGGTGACTATGGATGTGAGGAAATTGTGAACTATATGTGTTGAACTCAAGCTAAAACCGAAAGGTAAGCATGCAATGTGATTCCATGGTGTTGTGTTGGCATTGGTTAATTGATAGTATATGGATTGTATGTTAAAT
>NW_018397291.1:619285-619416 GCF_002168275.2 Theobroma umbraticum
AAATTTGTGCCTTGTGTTTTTGTGTGATATGCATAGCTAAAAGCATTTGTTAAAGTGCAAAGTTTTGAGCTTTGGTTTCATTTCGATCTTTGTACAAGTGATTACACCATGCCATTTAACTTGAAAAGTAA
>NW_018397291.1:619426-619553 GCF_002168275.2 Theobroma umbraticum
GTTATCAAACCTTGATTTGAAAGGATTAAAAGGAAAAGCCTTGTAAAACCCGAATTGGTTTTAAAAATGGTTTTGATAAATCGAGAGAGTCAAGAGTAAGCCGGCTGTCACTTCAGTTAAGTGTGAC
>NW_018397291.1:619563-619650 GCF_002168275.2 Theobroma umbraticum
AAGTGAGCTTTAGCTAGAAAACTTTTGAGTCACCATGACCTCTTTCCCTCGATCGCTACCGGCGTTCGAGACTTGTGAGTGAACCCA
>NW_018397291.1:619660-620396 GCF_002168275.2 Theobroma umbraticum
AACAAGCCTTAATTTGATCTCCACATCATATCACATATTAACCTCAATAATCATTTACATCAAATATTCACAATGATTAAAACATAAATATTCGATACAAACATCTAAGTTAATAACTATATATAAAACCAGTCACAGTATTTAAACATTCCCACATAGTCTTATGCTTTCATATTTACATCTTTAAGGTCTATCAATTTATTACAACCGGATTATTGTATACACAATGACACCTAGGCAACGGAGCGACTCGGCGTGGAAATCTAGAAATGCCATACCTAGGGCATCGTCACCCTTGTGATGCTGACAAAGTCCTAAAGTTGATTACTTATCTGCAAAAGAAAGTAGAGTGGGGTGAGCCTCACAGACTCAGTGATCATCGACCTCGTGAGTAAGGTGTAGATGGGAAACAAGCTAAAAGCAAAAGTATTGAAGGTTTAAAAACACAAGAATATACGTATACCAGCAATTAATCAAAAGTGGGAAGTTGTGCCTTATGTGCAGTTAAATATGTTCATGCCAATTAACCATACAAAAACAATGGATTTAAAATAATCAACTATCATTTAACATAGCAGCACATCAATGTCGTCACTTAAGTAAAAAGGAGCATTAGCAAACGATTATTTTTCATAGTATAAAAAAAACTACTTATGTAAAAATCAAAAGAGATATTACTCTCGAGTAGGTATGAAAATAGCAACACGTGGACCCACTTCCACGTCATATCATCTGG
>NW_018397291.1:620406-620894 GCF_002168275.2 Theobroma umbraticum
CCACCAGATCCCCACATGCCATGGATATCTCAACGATGTTGGCTGACATCGGAGAAAAATCAAGCGGTCTTAATCGTGTACAATCATTTGTGGCCTAGCCACGTAAAATCACAGGCATTGGCCCCAACCATGTCTAACAGCCCGTCGGCTACCCAAAAGTTCTCTAACTAGAGTTCACTTGTGCACAAGGGTCATAATTAACTGAAGTGACAACCGGTCTACTCTCAAATCTCCTGGTTCCTTAAAACCATTTAAAAATCGCATCAAGTTTTCAAAGGATCGTTTTAAATCATTTTTCAAGATACCAGTCAAGGGAGCATTCTAAAACTGATTTTTGTATCCTCTTGCTATGTAAATCTTTTTGCCTAGGTTTAATGCCTAACCCACTTGGTGAATAAGGATTTATTCAAGAATGCACTTCACAAATTTCACAAGGTACATTTTTTACAATCAAAACATTGAAAATGCTTGCTTCCCGATTTTTAAAT
>NW_018397291.1:620904-621000 GCF_002168275.2 Theobroma umbraticum
TATAAACCGTATACATATATATATAGTCAAATCGATATTAAGCATTTGACATTCACAATTTCCTAAGATCACTACCAGCTCATGCTTTCCACAATT
>NW_018397291.1:621446-621599 GCF_002168275.2 Theobroma umbraticum
GGAGAAAGAAAAATTCACACAAGGAGAAAATGTTTAAGGACAAGAAAAGTGAAGATTCTAACACTTGACATGATAAGGAGAAGAAAATGGTAAAGGTCACTCCCTTTTTGTCCGGCCATGAGGTGTAAAATAGAAAGAAAACTCTAGAAATCT
>NW_018397291.1:621609-621831 GCF_002168275.2 Theobroma umbraticum
TAGTTAGTCAATCATGTAGGAATTTCTTGTCTTTTTCCCTTTTGATTTTTTTCCCATCCTTTCCTTCCTTTCTTGTGTCAATTCTTTCCCAACAATCCTTGCATAAGTGACCGGCCACATGGAATAAAAATAAGAGAAAGCAAAGTTTAAAAATAAGAGAAATCAAAGTCAAAATGCCCTTTGTGAGGTTGGACCAAACTAAATAGTGAAATCACCATTTAG
>NW_018397291.1:621942-622183 GCF_002168275.2 Theobroma umbraticum
ACTTCCTTCCTTGACAAGTGTATGAATATAATATAAGGTTCGTACCTCATTCACGTGTCACCAAAATATTTAAATATATACTTACCCGATATTGCTCTTTTTTGTCAAAGCATACAGGTTTCCTCTAACCTTTGGTTTTCTTCCACTTTTCCTCTTTTCTTCCCTTCCCCCACTTGAATTAGTCCTATAACTCTCTATTTTAGCTAATTTCACTGATAAATAAAATAGTAATATTTTAATA
>NW_018397291.1:622193-622503 GCF_002168275.2 Theobroma umbraticum
CACAAAAATATTATTTTATTTAAAAATATTATTTCCACCCCTCGTCGTTCTCTAACACTCAAACTTACCTCAAATCCCCTTTATCATTCTCAATAGAGTCTCATCAATCATTAAATGAGGTTACGGGGTGTTTGCAAGGCCACAGGTTGTACATGTGGCTAGGCCACAAGTGATATTTGCAGTTACAACCGATTGATTCTCTGTTGTCAGCCAACATCTTCTTGTGGTATCCCAAAATCATTCTTTGGGCATACTTCACTGTTAGCAATCTCATACCTCTACCATATCATTTAGTGCAAACTTGGTTAAA
>NW_018397291.1:622513-622612 GCF_002168275.2 Theobroma umbraticum
CAAATTACTCTTAGATACATGCATATCAAATTATACACAACTTAGTGTTAAGATCTTGACTTTTCTCATCAATGTTAACCAATTACATTTATAAAGTGA
>NW_018397291.1:622622-622744 GCF_002168275.2 Theobroma umbraticum
TAATTACTGCATCTCGCCTTTACGGTCATAAGATCAAAGTCTCTTAAACTTAGGATGCAGCAACTCCCTCTCAGAGCTAATCCAAAATCAACATTCTTCTAAGTCCTTTACCTTTGGAGAAA
>NW_018397291.1:622754-622853 GCF_002168275.2 Theobroma umbraticum
GACCAATCATTTATATCATAGGTTGCACATGATCCAAATAGAGTTTGAAATTGATCTTTAAAGCATTTTGTAAATCAGATTCAATATAGAACTCCATAT
>NW_018397291.1:622941-623220 GCF_002168275.2 Theobroma umbraticum
CACATCTAGTCCTCTCAACTTCTAGCTTCACGCTAGCATAGTAAAATTCAAGCTAGCATGTTTGTTTACTAGCTGTTTACTTGGTTACCTCAAATCAATCATAACATTTACTGATTTTTATCCTTGGGCTAACTTATATACTTATAACTATAAACCATATTAGTCAAATCAAATCTTGGAATTTCACAGTCACTTAATTAAAATCAAAACCAGCCCTATCTAAGTTGCTAAACACATATCCAACACATATATAGTATAATATATCTCAAAGGCCCAACA
>NW_018397291.1:623301-623526 GCF_002168275.2 Theobroma umbraticum
CACATGAGTGTTGGTTTACAATTCCCTCAATACTCACAGTCATAAACCTTGAGTGAATCACAACAATTAATATTCACTCTAGTCAAAGTGTGCCCCTCATCACCATTATCGTTCATAGTCCTTTATGTTGACCTCAATAATAACCCAATGTCATCCAATTTCTTCCCATTCACAACCAGGGGATCAAGTCATAGCTCCCCTAGATGAATAAGTTACTATGGACCT
>NW_018397291.1:623800-624005 GCF_002168275.2 Theobroma umbraticum
GCAGTCACAAATCATAAACAAGACTCTACATTAACTCCGACAACTCCGCCGACAAACACAAGAGTTCCTAGGACTCGACCAAACCTAGGGCTCTGATGCCAAATCTGTAACGACCTCTTCCCTCGATTGTTACCGGTGTTCGAGACTTGCAAGTGAACCCACCAAATCTCAAACAAGCCTTAGTTAAACCTCCAAGCAATTTAAA
>NW_018397291.1:624016-624118 GCF_002168275.2 Theobroma umbraticum
AATTTCAACACCATAGTTCATTTAAACTAAATAATCACAATATTTGATGCATTGTATCTAGGTACTAATAACCAGGTTTGATAATTCCATACGATTTCAACA
>NW_018397291.1:624128-624798 GCF_002168275.2 Theobroma umbraticum
TAGTCATTACATAACCTTAAGTTCTAACTAGTACATTTCTAGTAACTATTAATCATTACAAGCCTGAATATTTGACACAAACCGACCTCTACGCAACGGAGGGACTCTGAGTGGAAGTCTAGAGATGCCATTACCTAGGTTGTAGCCAACCTGAAGATGCTGAACAAAATTCTAGAATTGATTACTTATCTGTAAAGGAAAATAAAGTGGGGTGAGTCTCGCAGACTCAGTGATCATCAACCTCATGAGTAGGGCGTATATGGCAAACAAGCTAAAGGCAGAATATTTGAAGATTTTAAAATATACGAATATATACAAGCAATTTATTCAAAAGGAAGATTTGTGTCTTATATGCAAATAAGTGAATTTATGCTAATTAATCATTCAACAACGGGTTTAAAGTAATGAACTGTCATCATGCATGCTCCCGTTAAATCCAATATATTATAGAGCTTATGCGTAAATTCATAGTTCACTTCATGCACAAAGAATTATATCAATGTCATCACATAAGTAAGGCAAGCAATAGAAAAACTATTATTTTTCATCATGCAAAAAAATTTATTACGTGAAAAACCCAAAGATATATCACTCTCGAGTAGGTACAGAAATAAAAACACGTGGACCTACTTCCACATCATAACATTCGGGAGCTCCGCTCCACCGGATC
>NW_018397291.1:624808-624926 GCF_002168275.2 Theobroma umbraticum
ATGGCAGTCTCAACGATGTTGGTCGACATCAGAGAAAATCAAGTTGTCGCAACCACATATAACCACTTGTGGCCTAGCCATGTAAAATCATAGACCTTGGCCCCAGCCATGTCTAACA
>NW_018397291.1:624937-625508 GCF_002168275.2 Theobroma umbraticum
ACCCAAAGGTTCTCTAGCTAAAGCTCACTTGTGCACAAGGGTCACACTTAACCGGAGTGACAACCGGCCTACTCTGAAATCTCCAGATTTAATAAAACCATTTAAAAGTCAAAATCAAGTTTTCAAAAGATCATTTCAAACCATTTTCAAATTACCGATCATGGTAATATACTAAAACCTCCTTTTGTATCACCTTGCAATGTAAAACCTTTTTGTATAAGGTTAAATGTCTAACCAGCATGGTAAGTATGAAATCATTCATAAATGCACATCACACAATCAATAAGGCACGTTTTTTATATAAATATGTTGAAAAGCTTGTTTCCCGATTTCTAAGTTCCTTTACATATATAACTTGTATATAGATATATAGTCAAACACATTTCAAGTGTTTGGGCATTCACAAACTCTTATAATATCTACTACCTAATGCTTTCCACAAATTTGCATTTAAAATCAACCAACACATATGAATATATATACATTTACATAGATGTAGGAAATTTTAAAATGGATACCCCTACTCACCTTACAATAGCGGGACACTACGTCGCTATTAGTTCAAATGCGT
>NW_018397291.1:625608-625776 GCF_002168275.2 Theobroma umbraticum
TGTGGCAAACTTCAAAGGCAAAACTGTTGAGAGTCACGGCCTTGGAGCCTATTTCCAAAATAATTGTCTGATGCAAAATTCAAAAGTTAGTTTAATTTGTGCTTAATTAAGGGACTTTTTCGGAAACTTTAAGAGAGTGGATGACAGCAGCTAGTTTGGAGAATTGGA
>NW_018397291.1:626060-626219 GCF_002168275.2 Theobroma umbraticum
TGATAGAGAGATTTTAGATTAGACTAACATTTTAATAATGTATGTTCACGCCACATAAGTGATACAATTCGCAATGTAGGTAGACATACACTAATTGCCATACATAACCAAATCAGGACACTAGCTTAATGAACTTAATTTAATTGATTCCTATAAACA
>NW_018397291.1:626575-626752 GCF_002168275.2 Theobroma umbraticum
TGTGAAAAATCAACAACACTCATACAAGCACCTCGTGCTGTGGTGATCGATCTGTTGGCCCATGGAGGTTGATCCTTGGTCATTCCAATAACTATGTCAAGCTTAAACCCTCTAGGGGTCAACCCTTTCTTGCCATGAGATCAACCCTTCATGCCTTATTTGCAAAAATTACTTTTC
>NW_018397291.1:626762-626940 GCF_002168275.2 Theobroma umbraticum
TTATCCAATCATACTTTCATCAATTGATACTACATTAATCCAACAACATTAGAGTAGGAAGTTCATGTGAATATAGTTGGGAAAACTCAGCCAACATTCAAATTACATAAACATATAATTCATTCAAACTTGTCCAACATTTACATAAGTTTAAACAACATCATTTCATAAAAGGTTG
>NW_018397291.1:626950-627069 GCF_002168275.2 Theobroma umbraticum
ATATGAATGTAAAAGGCTTGTTTGGATCTAACATTTTAACTTTTTATAAAGTGAATTCAAATAGGTGATCAATCACACCTAGATAAAAAAAATTAGTAATAATTCTATTTTACATCGAG
>NW_018397291.1:627169-627304 GCF_002168275.2 Theobroma umbraticum
AGAGTTTCACTATGATCATTATCAATTAAACAACATTTCACCCCACCCAAAGCACAATCAAGAAGCAAATCTTCATACCCATCATCAACCATATACAAGTTACCCATTCAATATGTAAAATCTATGGAATTTAGC
>NW_018397291.1:627473-627643 GCF_002168275.2 Theobroma umbraticum
TTGGCAGTTGGAGAATGAAAAAAGAATGATGAAAAACATGTTTTAAACAAGGTTAGGGCTAGCCCCCAACCTAATGCCATGGCTCTCACTTGGTTTGCAATGGTTCGGGTTTCAATGCCATGGCGGTCAAGCTTTCTATTTCTAGCAAACTTAATTCCTCATTCTAGTGA
>NW_018397291.1:627792-628117 GCF_002168275.2 Theobroma umbraticum
TTTCTTCATGTGCTAGTATCTCGACTAAGAGTAGTGAGGGCAACGGCAATCAACAATTCTGTTTATGGATAGTATGTTCCTATTTTTCGAGTAGTGGCTGTCAATGTGAAGCTGGCAACTCTCATTCTTTATTCTAAATATCACTTTACTCTATTGTATTCTTATGACTTGCAAAATTAAACATAGAATAGAAAGCAAACATCAAACGATAAGAAAAAAATTATAAATTACTAAAACTAAAAAAAAATACTAAAGCGATCAAAGTTGAGAAACTTAGGTTGCCTCTTAAGAAGCACTTCCTTTATAGTTGTTAGCTGGACTTTTT
>NW_018397291.1:628127-628237 GCF_002168275.2 Theobroma umbraticum
TGTAATAGGAGAAATAGATGGAGGATTGTTAATGATCAATATTTCCTCCCTTGTAGGGAATTTAATATCATGTAGAAATTTCTTTTTCTACTGAGAAGTTAAATTTGGAA
>NW_018397291.1:628337-628455 GCF_002168275.2 Theobroma umbraticum
GCACTATGTTTGAAATGAAAAATTAATGTATTAAATGTACATATATTAAAGTTATTATATGTACAAAAAATATATATACAACTTGCCATATGTTCATCATGCAGGGAGGGGTTCGTTA
>NW_018397291.1:628465-628557 GCF_002168275.2 Theobroma umbraticum
TGCTAAAAATTTCGTAAGCATATAATAGCTACATATTTGCAACCATCATCTACCTAACTCTAATCGATCCTAATTGAAAAATATCATCAATG
>NW_018397291.1:628567-628638 GCF_002168275.2 Theobroma umbraticum
TAAACATATCACAACTGACGCTATCATTCTGGCTATGCACTAATGATTTTGGCAAATGAATTTCAAATGGC
>NW_018397291.1:628648-628724 GCF_002168275.2 Theobroma umbraticum
AATCTTGTTTCCTGCAGCATGTTTTGTTGAAATAACTTAGTTAGTGGCAGAGTATGGGCATCATTGTAGTAAGGGA
>NW_018397291.1:628734-628868 GCF_002168275.2 Theobroma umbraticum
GTTGCACGCAATTTGGTTTCCTTCACAGCAGAAACTCTTACTAAGTCCACTACCTTGATCCTCCACTTCATCAAGTAGATCTTCGAAATAACCCAGTGCCCACCCACATTACAAGGAGTGAGGATGAAATTAAC
>NW_018397291.1:628878-629134 GCF_002168275.2 Theobroma umbraticum
TTTTTCCCATATGCTAACTTGTCACCCAGCACATGCACTAGCAACTTAAGTGGAATCTTTATACTAGACCATTTATGGTCATTGGATATATGTGTATAGCATACAAATGGTGTCCTGTGAAATATATTTACATCAGCTTACATGTCATGCAGTCCAAAACACACATATAGTTTCATAATGGAAAACTACTGAAATAAACTTGTGAAGAATATCGTATCAACCACGCACACATAGGTGTTGTATAACTTGAACTTCA
>NW_018397291.1:629478-629646 GCF_002168275.2 Theobroma umbraticum
GATCCCGACATTACACTTGCACATGTAACATACCATATTCAAATTGCTGGGTGAATTAAAATTTCAAAATGAATACTATTTATTCATTTTTTTTAGGGATAAAGTAAAAAGTTAGCTTAATTCACTGCCCAATGGGTCTATTATTACATGGGAGGATCTGAATCAAAA
>NW_018397291.1:629656-629757 GCF_002168275.2 Theobroma umbraticum
AAATTCTTCCCGCCTGTCAAGACTACAAAGATTAGGAATGATATCACCTTATTCACACAGTTTGAAAGTGAATACTTGTATGAAGCTTGGGAAAGATTTAA
>NW_018397291.1:629857-629998 GCF_002168275.2 Theobroma umbraticum
TATATATATGTATAGTCAAGCCCATTTTAAACATTTGGCATTCACAAACTCCTATGGTCACTACCAGCTCATGCTTTCCACAATTTGCATTGAAAATAAATTATTTCACATTCACAAATACATATGTACATACATACCAAT
>NW_018397291.1:630008-630870 GCF_002168275.2 Theobroma umbraticum
TTTTGAAATGGACACCCCCTACTCACCTTAGAATTTTTGGAATGCTAAATTGATTACCGATTCAAGTGCACACTTCCTGATTTTTTATGGATCCTCCCCACTCCAAAGCACCAGTTCTCCTACCTAACTTTCCTTTGCTGCCACCAACACAGCTACATCTTAAAAATCAATTTAAAAGCACATTTTCAACCAGCTAACAATTTCCTACTTCCTTACCTTAGAAATCTTGAATCAACCTACCAATCCTCCTTAAATTCAGCCATGGGGAAGGAAAAAGAGAAGTAACTTCATGTGAAGGAGGGACAAAAAAGGAAGAAACATGGGAAGAGATGGAGAAAAGAACTTAAAATCCGGTTGGGACATGGTGGAAGCCACGGTTTTGGAGAAAGAAAAAATTCAGACTAGGAGAAAATGCTTAAGGACAAGAAAAGTGAAAATTATAACACTTGACATGATAAGGAGATGAAAATGGTAAAGGTCCTCCCTTTTAGGCCTGCCATGAGGTGTAAAATAGAAAGAAAACTCTAGAAATCTTACGGTCATCTAGTTAGTCAATCATGTAGGAATTTCTTGTCTGTTTCCCTTTGATTTATCTCCCATCCTTTCCTTCCTTTCTTGTGTCAATTCTTTCCCAACAATTCTTGCATAAGTGACCAGCTACATGGAGATAAAAATAAGAGAAAGCAAAGTCAAAATTCCCTTTTTGAGGTTGGACCAAACTAAATAGTGAAATCACCATTTAGCCTTCCTAAGTTTTCATCCCTTTTTTATTGAGTCCTTCCATCACTTTTAAAATTACAATTTTTGTCCTGTTTCCTTCCTTGACATGTGTAAAATCATAATATGAAGTTCGCACCTCATT
>NW_018397291.1:630880-632706 GCF_002168275.2 Theobroma umbraticum
CATAATATTTAAATATATACTTACCCAATATTGCTCTATTTTGTCAAAGCATACGAGTTTCCTCTAACCTTATGGTTTTCTTCCAATTTTCCTCTTTGCTTCCCCTCCCCCACTTGAATTAGTCCTATAACTCTCTATTTTAGCTAATTCCACTGATAAATAAAATAGTAATATTTTAATATTATTTTATTCACAAAAATATTATTTTATTTAAAAATATTTTTTCTTCCCATCGCCATTCTCTAACACTCAAACTTACCTCAAATTCCCTTTATTATTATCAATAGAGTCTCATCAATCATTAAATGAGGTTACGGGGTGTTACAATGTCAATCCTAGTATTTATTTACGGAAGGGTGTTAAGTTCTGATCTATCTTTGTCTATGATGTGCTGTGGTGTCTCGTGCTTTTACTCTTTCTACCCTTTCACTTTCCATTATTTCCATTATCAGCATCAGAATAAGCTTATCATCTCTACAAGCAAATCCCAAGGCCAAGGAATTCTTTACCTATTTTAAGATTTTCATTATCATTGAAGATTATAGAATAAATTTAGCACTTATACTTTACATATTTTCAATATATTTAGCACTTATCCTAAAAAGAGATGCACATGATCATTTTATTCAAAAGTTCCTTTAACGTGATTTTGACAATTACTCACCCTTTTTCATAGAGCATTACTATGCTCGAAAATCAATTGCTCTTCGGTGAGAACTTAAACTGCCTTGACCCAAAAAATAAAAAACTAGCCTGCTAAGTCCAAAGTACTTAACCAGATAGCTTAGGCAAAAGTTAAGGCCCAAATAAAAGCCCGTTATGTTGAAAATCCTTAAAAGGACAACTTATGCAAAAGTTAGGGTATGAAAAAAAGATGAACTACGTTATGACTTGATCCTTCATATTATGAGGTATGTAGGCAACTTGGTTTTATTGCCAGGTTTAGTAAACCCAAAAATTAAAAAGTCTCTTCGATTAAAGATAATTCAAATATTTGTGATGTTGAAATTGGCAAATTGTTGTCAATAATTGAAAAAGTTCAAACTATCAAATTGCAAGTGAATTAAACAAGACTTCCTCTGTAACACCCCGTATCCTGATTTAAAGGTTGATGAGACTTTATTGTTGAGAATAAAGGCTATTGGATGTAAGTTTGAGTGTTAGAGAACGGCGATAGGTAGAAAGAATATTTTTGAATAAAATAATATTAAAATATTAATATTTTATTTATCAATGAGATTAGTTAAAATAGAGGGTTATATGACTAATCTAAGTGGGGAAGGAGAAGAAAAGAGGAAATTTAGAAGAAAACAATGAGGTTAAAGGGAAGGAAATAGAGCACAATCGGGTAAGTATATATTTAAATATTATGGTGACACACTAATAGGGTGTAAACTTTATATTATATTTATATACATGTTAAGGAAGGAAATAGAAGAAAAATTAGAATTTAAAAAGTGATCGGAGGACTCAATAAAAAGAATGAAAACTTAGGAGGGTTAAATGGTAATTTTACTATTTTGCATTGTCAAAGCTTACAAACGCAGCTTTGACTTTTTTTTCTCTTATTCCTTTTCATATGGCCGATTACCTATGTAAGACTTGGTGGAAAAAATTGGTACAAGAAGGGAAGGAAAGGATGGGAGAAAGATTAAAGGGAAAAAGACAAAGAACTTCCTACATGATTGACTAAATAGATAACCTTGAAACATTCTTAAATTTTCTTTCTATCTACACCTCATGGCTGGCCAAAAAGGAGTAATTTTTACTATTTTCTTCTTCTTATCATATTAGGTACCAGAACCTTCACTTTTCTTTGTCCTTAA
>NW_018397291.1:632716-632866 GCF_002168275.2 Theobroma umbraticum
CTCTTTCTTCAACTCCACCATCACTTTCTCCCTTGTGTAATTTTCTTCCTCCAAACCGTGGCTTCCACCATAACCAACCGGACCTTAAGCTCTTTTCCCTATCTCCTCCCATGGTTCTTCCTTTTGTCCTTCCTTCACATGAAGTTTTTT
>NW_018397292.1:0-188 GCF_002168275.2 Theobroma umbraticum
CAGATGCCTCTGACATAGGATACGGAGGAATATTGAAACAAATTAAGAATGGCAGAGAACAAATAGTTCAATACACTTCTAGGCACTGGACAGTCCGTTAAGAGCCTAGGGTTGGCGTTGTTAGGACACATTTTTCCCTGTAGGCAGAAACATCACAGTTCATCATACTCTTAGAAACCCCCCATGTA
>NW_018397292.1:208-310 GCF_002168275.2 Theobroma umbraticum
AAAATGATTCCGTTCTTAAGAAACACCTCCTGTTCTAGTTCTGGTTCTAGTATTTAAAACCCAGAAATCAAAGAAGAAAATATTCATTATGAAAATATAATC
>NW_018397292.1:320-421 GCF_002168275.2 Theobroma umbraticum
ATAATTGGGAAATACCAAGAGTCCCCCAACGTCAGATTTACAAAACTTCAACATTCCATTCTCTTCATCTAAATTCTTTTTGTGGATACCTAATAAAAACT
>NW_018397292.1:1074-1214 GCF_002168275.2 Theobroma umbraticum
AACTATTGTTTACAGATTATATTATAAAGCAATGTACTCTGTAATAAACACTAAAGCTTTAGTTCATAGTCCAAAAGGAGAAACAATACTAATCCAAACAGACATGTCTAGGTCACACACTGTCATACCTAGAACAATAC
>NW_018397292.1:1390-1592 GCF_002168275.2 Theobroma umbraticum
GAAGCAACACAATATGCATGCAAATCTTTAAAACCAGAACTCAGAAAAGAAGATGAAAATCAAAAATTTTCAGTCTTAATAAATACCTCTTGATCTTGGAGTGGCTCTGATACCAAAGTGTCACCAGGAATTGACTCCGAGAATATCCTCTTTGTATTGGGGTTATTGTTCCCTGTGTTATGTGATGTCCTAAGAATCTAAT
>NW_018397292.1:1799-1947 GCF_002168275.2 Theobroma umbraticum
CATCTATATAGACTATCATGAATTTGGAATATGGATTGAATATTTCATTCATTAAGGGTGCATTTTTTAATCCAAATGGCATTACATTCCATTGATATTGGCCAAAGGGGACTGTAAATGCTGTTTTGTATCTTTCTGTTTCTTTGAT
>NW_018397292.1:2047-2214 GCF_002168275.2 Theobroma umbraticum
CATTAACCAAGAATGTCGGTTATGTTTATTGTTGTACAGAAAAGTATTGAACCATGCCTGTTGGTAATCCCAGTAGTTAAAAACAGGACAATGGTTGATTGTATTTGAAAAATTTGCTGGAAATCTTTTGTAATCATTCAAGTTTTCTCCCCAATCAATCGGCCTTA
>NW_018397292.1:2255-2553 GCF_002168275.2 Theobroma umbraticum
TAAAGTAGGATCTTTTGGATCAGCATATTGTTTGAAAAGGGCTGACCCAGTTTGTGTTAAAATATTTTGATAATAAATCTGGGATTTTTGCAAATCCCACGGTTTGTAATGCCATCCTTGAAAGGTTTTCCGGATAGCAATGTGGGGGAGTTCTTGGTATAAGCCTTCTTCTATGAGGAGGACATTTTGGGTGTTTTTCTTTCTAAAATATTGTGTTTGGCTGCCTGAGGTCGATGCTTGGGATTGCGTTTGGGAAAGTGTTTGGTCAGGAAATATGGCCTGTAAGTCTTTGGTTTTT
>NW_018397292.1:2588-2745 GCF_002168275.2 Theobroma umbraticum
GAGTTTGTGAGTTCCTCGACCCATTTTTGAATTTCGGTGTCGATTTGATTTGGATCTTGGGCATCTTGAAGGATTTGATCTTGGGCTTGGTCCTGGGCTGGACTTTGTTGTTGCTCCTCTTGGGTACATATCTCGTACCATGATCGTATTGGTTTTC
>NW_018397292.1:2925-3130 GCF_002168275.2 Theobroma umbraticum
AATTGTTGAGATTCTTGATGGAAAGCTCTCTTGGACTGTTGAAATACTTCATATCTCTTGGACTGTTGAAATACTTCATATTTTTCTTGGACATTATTTGCCATAACCAATATTTGTAAAAGGACTCTCTCTTTCGTTTGGATAGGATTAGTGAATCATGTTCTGATAGTTCTAAGTTTCCTAATTTTCCAGAAGGGGGCATGGT
>NW_018397292.1:3140-3250 GCF_002168275.2 Theobroma umbraticum
GAAATTCTCTTGTAAGAAAATCGGGTAAAGAATTGGCTTCTCCTTTGATATATTCGATATCAAAGTCAAATATACTTAAAATTGCTTGCCATCTGGCAAAAATTTGTTTT
>NW_018397292.1:3678-3819 GCF_002168275.2 Theobroma umbraticum
AATTTTGTTTGTGTCTGGGTCTGCTAGATGCAAACATGGGAGATCTTTGACCTGGGATTTTATCTTTCTGATTATCTCTGTATGCATTTGTGTCCATGGTTTCGGATTCTTTTTGAGTCTTTGGTGTAATGGTTTACACAT
>NW_018397292.1:3829-3952 GCF_002168275.2 Theobroma umbraticum
CCTGGGTAGAAATCTATAATATAATTAAGACTTCCTAAGAATCTCTGTAATTGAGTTTTATCAATTATTTTGTCTGGAAATTTTTCTGCGAATAGTATTGATCTTTGTATTGGGGTTATTGTT
>NW_018397292.1:3962-4192 GCF_002168275.2 Theobroma umbraticum
TGTGATGTCCTAAGAATCTAATTTTTGTTTGGAAAAGACTTATTTTTGGTTTGGATATTACTAGACCATTTTTATTTACTATGTTTATGAAGATTGCGAGATGTTTAAAGTGTTTGTCTATGTTTTCTGAAAATACTAAGACATCATCTATATAGACTATCATAAATTTGGAATACGGATTGAATATTTCATTCATTATTCTTTGAAACTCAGAGGGTGCATTTTTTAAT
>NW_018397292.1:4417-4592 GCF_002168275.2 Theobroma umbraticum
TGTATTTAAAGGTTTATAATTTATAACCAATCTGGGTGTTCCTCTTTCAATTTCAGAGTTTTTCATAACATAAAAGCCTGAACAGCTCCATGGTGATGAACTCTTTCTTATTAATTTTTTGTCTAACAGATCTTGAATTTCTTTTTTACAGAAATCTTCCATTTCTTTATTCATT
>NW_018397292.1:5191-5330 GCF_002168275.2 Theobroma umbraticum
TCCTTGGTTTATTATTTCAGCAGTGGATAACTTATAAGTTATTTTTAATTTTCCACCGTTTGCTGTTTTTAATCCTTCTGTGGTCCTGTCATAATATTTTGTGGGAATTAATCCTTCTTTTATGCAGTTTTGATCCGCA
>NW_018397292.1:5430-5611 GCF_002168275.2 Theobroma umbraticum
TTGGGTTTTATCTTCTTCTGACTCAGTACTACTTTGACTATGTGATTCTTTAGGATTGAATTGGGTTTTGAGTTTTTCTTGTTCTTTTCGTAATTGGATTATTTCTGTTTTAATTTTTCTTATTTCCGAACTTAATTCTTGTTTAGTTATTTTTTTAGGTTTCTGATGCTCATATTGTTCA
>NW_018397292.1:6201-6339 GCF_002168275.2 Theobroma umbraticum
TTCTTTTTTATCTTCCTATAATTTTTGTATTTGGGAGTCTTGTAGTATTCTTGGTAGTTCTTCTGATGTTTCTTTTGTTTTGCAGGTTTGGATGAACAACAATTTCTTGAGGTTGATTCTTGTCTGATATCAAATTGT
>NW_018397292.1:6439-6555 GCF_002168275.2 Theobroma umbraticum
AAGACACTCCCCAAAGACACCCAAATTCAAATATTAATAATATAAATGAAGAGTTTGATTCATCAGCAGAAAGTTCGCAAGACCAACAAATAAACAAAATGATCTGGAAAGAACCA
>NW_018397292.1:6565-6720 GCF_002168275.2 Theobroma umbraticum
ATTATCCAAAAATGACTGCCCCAGACATAAACATAGAAGAGAAACCCTCTTTTCAAAACAAGTACAATGCAAATACAATATATGAATGGAACATTGATGGGATGTCAGAATACAACATTCTTAATATTCTTCAACAAATGACAATGGTTTCCAAT
>NW_018397292.1:6851-7224 GCF_002168275.2 Theobroma umbraticum
TGCAATTGCTTATATGTTAGTTGCTGGTTTCACAGGACAATTAAAAGGTTGGTGGGATAATTATCTTTCTACAGACCAACAACAAGAAATATTAAAAGCTGTCAAACAAGATCAAGATGGAAATATAATAACTGATAGTCAAGGACAACAAATTCAAAATGCGGTAGCAACATTAATCTTTTCAATATCCAAACACTTCATAGGAGATCCCTCACATCTTAGGGACAAAAATTCAGAATTACTGTCCAATCTAAAATGTAAAAAATTGACCGATTTTAAATGGTACAAGGATATGTTTATGACAAGAATAATGCAAAGGACCAATACTAATCAACCATTCTGGAAAGAAAAATTTCTAGCCGGACTTCCTACA
>NW_018397292.1:7234-7335 GCF_002168275.2 Theobroma umbraticum
AAAAAGTTAGAAATCAAATTAGAGACATCTATAAAGGAATAATTCCTTATGAAAATTTAACATACGGTGAATTAATAAGCTTCACCCAAAAAGAAGGATTA
>NW_018397292.1:7345-7672 GCF_002168275.2 Theobroma umbraticum
AAGACTTAAAATTACAAAAACAATTAAAACGAGAAAGAAAACTCTATGCAAAAGAACTAGGCACTTTCTGTCAACAATTTGATATCAGACAAGAATCGACCTCAAGAAATTGTTGTTCATCCAAGCCTACAAAACAGAAGAAACATAAGAAGAATTACCAAGAATACTACAAGACTCCCAAATATAAAAATTATAGGAAGACAAAACGAAAAAATAAAGAACCCCAACAATTAGATAAAACAATAAAATGTTTCAAATGCGGGAAAACAGGACACATTTCCAAATATTGTAGAATAAAAAAAAAATAAATCAACTTAATCTGCAAGA
>NW_018397292.1:7752-7858 GCF_002168275.2 Theobroma umbraticum
TACAAATAGATGAAATCCAAACAACGTCCCAAACCTCTTCAGAATCTGACCGTGAAATCCTAGTTTTAACCAAGGACCAAGAATTCATTATAGAAATAATAGATAA
>NW_018397292.1:8365-8534 GCF_002168275.2 Theobroma umbraticum
TAAACACAATAGCCTTGTTTGACACAGGTGCGGATCAAAACTGCATAAAAGAAGAATTAATTCCCACAAAATATTATGACAGAACCACAGAAGGGTTAAAAACAGCAAACGGCGAAAAATTAAAAATAACTTATAAGTTATCCAATGCTGAAATAATAAACCAAGGAAT
>NW_018397292.1:8688-8883 GCF_002168275.2 Theobroma umbraticum
TGTAGAAAAACCAAGAATAAGGAATCTCAACTTACTCAAAAAACTCTCAATACACGAACAAAGAATAAACTCTTTAATACGTTATAGGGAAACCCAAATCAATTATTTAAAAGAAGAAGTTTCTTTTGAAAAACTAAATCGGCAATTACAACAACCAGAAAACACACAAAAAATAGAAAAACTCAAAAATAAAAT
>NW_018397292.1:8983-9149 GCF_002168275.2 Theobroma umbraticum
ATTCCTTGGTTTATTATTTCAGCAGTGGATAACTTATAAGTTATTTTTAATTTTTCGCCGTTTGCTGTTTTTAATCCTTCTGTGGTTCTATCATAATATTTTGTGGGAACTAATCCTTCTTTTATGCAGTTTTGATCCGCACCTGTGTCAAACAAGGCTATTGTGT
>NW_018397292.1:9159-9240 GCF_002168275.2 Theobroma umbraticum
TTCTTCATTTATCTGTATTGTAACTTTTATTAGATATCTTTGGATGGCTACTTCTGTAAGTATCATCATATATTCTTGGGT
>NW_018397292.1:9250-9324 GCF_002168275.2 Theobroma umbraticum
TCTGACTCAGTACTACTTTGACCATGTGATTCTTTAGAATTGAATTGGGTTTTGAGTTTTTCTTGTTCTTTTCT
>NW_018397292.1:9334-9427 GCF_002168275.2 Theobroma umbraticum
ATTTCTGTTTTAATTTTTCTTATTTCTGAACTTAATTCCTGTTTAGTTATTTTTTTAGGTTTCTGATGCTCATATTGTTCAAATATTATGTTT
>NW_018397292.1:9686-10019 GCF_002168275.2 Theobroma umbraticum
CGGTTGAGGATTCTATTAGAATTTCATTTAGTTTTTGTTCTATTTCTTCTTGCAAATTAAGTTGATTAATTTTTCTTTTTATTCTACAATATTTGGAGATATGTCCTATTTTTCTGCATTTGAAACATTTTATTGTTTTATCTATTTGTTGGGGTTCTCTATTCTTTCTTTTTGTCTTCCTATAATTTTTGTATTTGGGAGTCTTGTAGTATTCTTGGTAGTTCTCCTTATGTTTCTTTTGTTTTGTAGGTTTGGATGAACAACAATTTCTTGAGGTTTATTCTTGTCTGATATCAAATTGTTGACAGAAAGTGCCTAGTTCCTTTGCACAGA
>NW_018397292.1:10052-10180 GCF_002168275.2 Theobroma umbraticum
TTAAGTCTTGGCAGATTTTTAATCCTTCTTTTTGGGTGAAGCTTATTAATTCACTGTATGTTAAGTTTTCATAAGGAATTATTCCTTTATAAATGTCTCTAATTTGATTTCTAACTTTTTCTCCTAAT
>NW_018397292.1:10356-10474 GCF_002168275.2 Theobroma umbraticum
GAAGTGTTTTGATATTGAAAAAATTAATGTTGCTACCGCATTTTGGATTTGTTGTCCTTGACTATCAGTTATTATATTTCCATCTTGATCTTGTTTGACTGCTTTTAGTATTTCTTCT
>NW_018397292.1:10596-10788 GCF_002168275.2 Theobroma umbraticum
GAGAATGTTATATTCTGACATTCCATCGATGTTCCATTCATAGATTGTATTTGCGTTATATTTGTTTTGGAAAGAGGGTTTCTCTTCTATATTTATATCTGGGGCTGTCATTTTCGGGTAATATATTTTCTAAGGTTCTTTCCAAATCATTTTATTTATCTGTTGGTCTTGGAGACTTTCTGTTGAAGAATC
>NW_018397292.1:10808-10971 GCF_002168275.2 Theobroma umbraticum
TCTGATTTCTGAATATTGACTTTCTAATGTTTCAAGTCTATTTTCTATTTCATGTAAAAATTGGTTTTTTGTTTGTCGGTACTTGTTCGGTATTTCAAAAGGTATAAAGGTTGGTGTTTTTTCTTTTGATTTTTCTACAGTAGTATGGTGAGTGTTTGTGGGA
>NW_018397292.1:11071-11156 GCF_002168275.2 Theobroma umbraticum
GCATTGGTCCACATGGTATTCTCTTTTGATTTATTTCATTTGCATTTCATTCCATATGTATTTTTATGCATTTCATTTTCATTTC
>NW_018397292.1:11166-11747 GCF_002168275.2 Theobroma umbraticum
CACCTTATCACCCAATAACATTTCATGATATGATTATCTTTTTTTTTCTTTTCAAATCACATTACCATCCTTACATTATTTACCATGGGCTATCTTTACCAAACCATGATTTTCTTCCACTTAAATACTCTTTATTCTTTTTCTTTTTATCAACTTTCACATGATGGGGTCCCACTTGTTTCCCACTAATTTCCTCCTTTTCGCATGCAATAATTTGCATGTAATAGTGAATTTCACATGTGCATCTCATCATCCTACATAATCTAACTTCCCTTGATTAATTAATTTCCATTTAACTTCAAATATTGTAATTACAAATAAGTCAAACTTTTTCTTATTTACCATTCGACCCACCATACTTTTAATCCTTTACAATTTGGTCCTTCAATCATTCTTTTGATATCAATTTCCTTCTATCTTTCTTGATTTACAAGTGTACAATCAAAATATCAAAGTTGCACTTCACCAACGTGTCAACATAATATTTAAATATTTACTTACCCACTATTGCTTTGTTAAATAAAGGCACATGGGCCCACTTATGTTGTTTTCCTTCGAAATTCTTTCTTATTTCTTCTCCC
>NW_018397292.1:11757-12583 GCF_002168275.2 Theobroma umbraticum
TAGTCATATAATCCTCCTTCATGACAAATTTCAATAATAGATAAAATATTAATATATTAATATTATTTTATTAATAAATATTATTTTATTTTAAAATTATTCATTTGTCTCTTTTAGCCCCAAAATGTCTCACTTTTTCCCAGTTCACCTCTAATTCACTTTTTAACTTACTAATTCATCCTCAATAAAAATATTATTATTTTATCACCTACGTAATATTTTATTCTAAAATATTCCTTTCACTCTTCGACACTCTTAAATACTTTAATTAACCTCAATCGACATCCGGTAAGTTCTATTAGCTACCATATCAAAGTACGAGGTGTTACATTATTATTAGTTTTAAATAATTTTATAATCTTATAAATGATTTTGAATCAAAATCTACTTTGTTTTTGGTTCAAATAAATCATAATTGGATGTTTGTACTGAGAAACATGTAGTAGATGCCATCCATTGAGATAAAAAGTCAATTTATAGTCACCCATGCCATCTAAAACCTTATTACTTACTTTAATTGATTTTATAATTTATAAATCATTTTGAAGTGAAATATTTTTATTTTTGGTTAAAACTGATATTAATTAGATATTTTCATTGGAAAATATGCAGCCAAAGCCATCTATTCAGAAGAAAAGAGGAATCATTTCATTTGTCATTACATTTATGGTTAAAGAAATGAAGGGTCCATCAGTTATGACATCCCACATTTCATAATCTATTGCCCTAATATAGATTGACATTCTAATGCTCCAATAGGGGTAGTTTGATCCATCAATCAAAGGTGGTCTGTTTATAGATTGTCCTTCAGCAACTATGGATTTTT
>NW_018397292.1:12593-12729 GCF_002168275.2 Theobroma umbraticum
TTGGATCTCCCTTAGGATGTTAAGCCTAAAAAATGAGGGATCTAGCTCTGATACCACTTGTTGGTCCCAAGTAAATGTGCTAGAAGGGGGTGAATAGCACTTTTTGGCTTTTACAAGATTTGAGCTCTATTTGTGG
>NW_018397292.1:12739-12858 GCF_002168275.2 Theobroma umbraticum
AACTTCAATGATGGGAAGTTAAATGCAAGATAAGGGATAATCTAACAAGGAATGAAATGAAGAATAAACAGCAAAGACAAAACACAAAGATTTATAGTGGTTCGGTCAAAGACCTACAT
>NW_018397292.1:12958-13130 GCF_002168275.2 Theobroma umbraticum
AATCATTTTAATATCTTTTGAGGTAATATTTTCTGTTGATTCAGGTGGTCTCATCCTTAAAGGGGTTGCCCGAATTCCTATGTTCTTGTGAGAGTATTGTATTTCTGTAAGAGGGGGGTGTTTTGAC
Organism: Theobroma umbraticum; assembly: GCF_002168275.2. Lineage (NCBI taxonomy): Eukaryota > Viridiplantae > Streptophyta > Magnoliopsida > Malvales > Malvaceae > Theobroma > Theobroma umbraticum. Next base: position 13,086 of record NW_018397292.1, read on the forward strand.
TCAATTTGACCTTTGTTTGTTTGCCAATTTTTTGTAGTATTTATC
>NW_018397292.1:13140-13320 GCF_002168275.2 Theobroma umbraticum
GTGGTCTCTCATACTCTTCAAACCATTCAAAGAATTCTATATGTACTTTATGTTTTTCCGTAAATTTATAATAATTTTGTAATATTTCCTCTTTCTGTGAATCATAAGTTTCAAAATAATGTTTTCTTTTTTGTTTATTCTTAGCTGAAGTAAATTGTTGTCTGCACCATTCTTTGTTAA
>NW_018397292.1:13330-13444 GCF_002168275.2 Theobroma umbraticum
TTTTTCTAAGACAAATATTTCTGGATCATTTTCTGGAGCTTGGTTTATGTTGGGATTATTTTTCATGGATGAATATGTTGGAGACATATTTGGACTATTTGTAGGAGAAATTTC
>NW_018397292.1:13454-13621 GCF_002168275.2 Theobroma umbraticum
TAAACAGGTTGGGGTATATTTGGAGAATTATCAACAGATTGTAAATTTGTCCTGATTGTAGGAATGGAGGATACAGAGGCTCTAGCTGTTTGAAAGTCTGTAGTTATCCTTGAAGAAGATGCTCCAAAAGACCTACTGGAGGAAACTCTTGTTGGCCTATTGAAGAC
>NW_018397292.1:13764-13881 GCF_002168275.2 Theobroma umbraticum
TTGTTCTAGGTATGACAGTGTGTGACCTAGACATGTCTGTTTGGATTAGTAGTGTTTCTCCTTTTGGACTGTGAACTAAAGCCTTAGTGTTTATTACAGAGTACATTGCTTTATAAT
>NW_018397292.1:14314-14436 GCF_002168275.2 Theobroma umbraticum
GGATGCCTTTTTCTTTAGTTTTTATTAGGTATCCACAAAAAGAATTTAGATGAAAAGAATGGAATGTTGAAGTTTTGTAAATCTGACTTTGGGGGACTCTTGGTATTTCCCAATTATCTATT
>NW_018397292.1:14446-14554 GCF_002168275.2 Theobroma umbraticum
TATTTTCATAATGAATATTTTCTTCGTTGATTTCTTCTTTTGGCAGACAAGGTTGCTTTCGGCTACTTTCATCTTCAAAAGCTCTATTTTCTTCTTCTTGGAGGAATG
>NW_018397292.1:14564-15904 GCF_002168275.2 Theobroma umbraticum
CCTGAGATAGCCGGGTGGTAGCTCTGGATGAGTCTTACCCACTTAAATTTAACCTATCTTTCACATGATGCAACATGTTTCAACATCTAAATTATTTTAATACTATTTTATTTTAAAATTTTCTACTTGCCTTGTCAAGTTCCATTGTGGCTTACTTTATCACGATTTACTTCTAAATAACCTTTTAACACCGCTAACACTTTGTCAATAAAAAAATATTATTTTTTATTATTTTAATATTATTTTCTTAAGTATGCAATATTTTATTTTAAAATATTTCTTTCACCCTTCACCACTCTTTAGCACTTAAATTAGCGTCAATTGACCTTTGTCTTATCGATAAGGTCCTATTAGCTTCTATGTCGAGCTACGGGGTATTATAAATTTTTTTTTTCATTTTGGTTAAAATATATCGTAATTGGATGTTTGCATTGAGAAACGTGAACTAAAAGCCATTCATTGATGAGAAAAGTCCATTTATAGTCACTAATGCCTTTGAAAGCCTTGTAACTCGCTTTAAATGGATTCTTAATCTTATAAATAATTTTAAATTGAATTTTTGTTCATTTTTTATTAAAACATATCATAATTGGATGTTTGCATGGGCAAACATGAAGCGAAAGCCATTCATTGACGAGAAAAGTCCATTTATAGTCACTCATGTGTTAGAAAGCCTAATTTCTTGCTTTAAATTGTTTTACAATCTTATAAATGACTTTAAATCAAAATCTCTTTCATTTTTGACTAAAACATATCATAATTGGATGTTTGGATTCGAAAACTTAAAGCAGAATCCATCTGTTGACAAAAAAAGTCCACTTATAGTCAGGCATGCCTTTGAAAGTTTTATTTGTAACGACCACTCCTCGATCACTATCGGTGTCCGAGTCTTGAGGGAGAACCAGCCAAGTCCTGAACAAGCCTTAATTGAAACTTTAATCATTATGTCATCAATCCATGAAATTGCTTCAAACCATATACCTTATTGTAATAAGAATTGAACATAAATCATAATAAATCATAATAGCCACCATAATCATAAGAATACATTAGAGTATATAGTATCCAACTGCACATTTTCATTGACACTATTTACAAGTACTTTAAGCTATGAATGACTCAACCTCTAGTAGCGGAGTGACTCGGAATAAAATGTTATGAGATGCCTTTATTTATCCGCGATGGACTATAAGCACTGATGATTGCACACTAGGTTGATCACTATCTACAAAAGGGAAATAAAAGGGTTAACCTCACAAACTCAGTGACCATCGGCTCCGCGAGCAAGACGCAAATGGGAAACAAGCATAAGTGGGTAAATTTGAATGATAAAACCGAAA
>NW_018397292.1:15985-17189 GCF_002168275.2 Theobroma umbraticum
AATATTTCACTTGGCAAAATGGTGCTGAAAACAAGCGTAGCAAAATAGAGTTCAATCATCGAAAACATCAATTGCCATTAAAATACGAATAACAGTATAAAAGTATGCACGCTCCAAAAATGCATGACATGTAAAGAAATCAAACTGCACAGCCACATAAACTAACTCATGATTCTCAAGTAAGCACTGAAAGCTTTTATTCAAATAAGAGGAGCTATAGAGAAATCTTAACTCTCCACCATGCAAAAGAGTACGAGTTGAAAACTCACAAATCTCTCGAGTAAGTAAGTATCGTAATCACCCGCAGACCCTCTTCCACATAATAACATTCGGGAGCTCCACTCCATCGAATTCCCATAGCCATGGCAGTCTCGACGATGTTGGTCGACATTGGAGAAATCAAACGATCACAACCGCATATCACAACTTGTGACCTAGCCACATATAATAACCCGTGGCCTTGCCACGTATAATCACAAACCATAGCCCTAGCCAAGTCTAACAGCCCATCAGTGACCTAGAGGTTCTCTAGCTAGAGCTCACATATGCACAAGGGTCACACTATCCCGATGTGACATTTGACCTACTATCGACCCTCTCAGTTTGTTAAAACTTTTTTCAAAACCAAATCAAGTTTTTTGAGGCTTTCCCCTTAAATCGTTTGAAATCAAGATTCGATAACGCTTTAAATTGCTTTCCACATTAAATGGCATGGTGTACACACTTGTACAAAGATCGGAATAAAACCAATGCTCAAAACTTGCATTTTAAAACATTTAACAAATGCATTTAGTTATGCAAATCACATAAAAATACAATGCATGGATTTGATACAAACATCATAAAAAGGCTTGTTTCCCAATTTATAAAACACCATATATATAGCTTACCTAGGTATATCCAAAACAACTTTCAAAGCAACTTGCAACCACAATTTTCTATGGTTTCTAGCAACTCATGCTTTCCACAAGTGCATTTAAAGAATACTATCAACGTTTACATGACGTGTATCATTATATAGTTATGGAAAGTTTGAAATAGGTACCCCCTACTCACCTTACAATAGCAAGACACTACATCGCTATCAATTCGAGTGCGTATCTAGCCAATTCTACTCGTCGATCACCCATTACATCCTTGGCACACCACCATAGCACACTTTCTTTACTTATACACTTCCTAGCAACCATACAAACCCAATACA
>NW_018397292.1:17199-17356 GCF_002168275.2 Theobroma umbraticum
CACATGCATGGCAGCACATCAATCAATAAATCTGTAACCTAATTTCATAGTTAATCCCTTAATTACACACAATCATATATGGTAGCAACTTTACCAAAGAAGTCTTATCCTTATCCTTTACTTTTTTTTAAACATTACATTCTCACAACATCAAATC
>NW_018397292.1:17366-17690 GCF_002168275.2 Theobroma umbraticum
TATAGGCATTCTTCCTAACCCATATTCAAATAGCATAAACAATCAAGCATTAGGTCACAATTTGCCTTACCTTTCCTCAATAATTTAAGTTGAACTAAACCCAAGAAATCTCAAGCTCCTTGGTAGTGAAATCTCACATTCCTTGTAAATCAGTAACATGCATAGTTTCCTTGGCATCTCACATGATATTCTTTTGCTGCCATAAACATTTTTACACATTACAATCAGTTCAAAAAGCATGTATTCAACCAAACTAACAATTTCTATCTGCCTTACCTTGAAATCTCCAAGCCAAACTACCAAAATCTCTTTAAACTTCAACAA
>NW_018397292.1:18202-18752 GCF_002168275.2 Theobroma umbraticum
ATCCTTTGGTTAGATTGCCTTGTCCATGCATTGGTCCACATGGTATTCTCTTTTTACTTATTTCATTTGCATTTCATTCCACAAGTATTTCTACGCATTTCATTTTCATTTCCTTTTTAATGACACCTTATTACCAATAACATTTCATGCTATGATTGTCTTTCTTTTTCCTTTTCAAATCACATTACCATCCTTACTTTATTTACCATGGGGTATCTTTGCCAAACCATAGTTTTCTTCCACTTAAATACTCTCTATTCTTTTTCTCTTTATCAACTTTCACATAATAGGGTCCCCATGTTTTTCACTAACTTCCTCTTTTTTGCATGCAATAATTAACATGTAATAGTGAATTTCACATGTACATCTCATCATCCCACATAATCTAACTACCCTTGGTTAATTAATTTCCATTTAACTTCAAATATTATAATTGCATATAAGTCTTTAAACTTTTCCTTACTTATCATTCGACCCTCCATACTTTTCATCCTTTACAATTTGGTCATTCAATCATTCTTTTGATACCAATTTCCTTCTATCTTTCTTC
>NW_018397292.1:18762-20843 GCF_002168275.2 Theobroma umbraticum
GTACAATCAAAATATCAAAGTTGCACTTCACCAAGGTGTCACCATAATGTTTAAATATTTACTTACTTGCTTTTGGTTTGTTAAATAAAGGCACACGGGCCCACTTATGCTGTTTTTCTCTAAAATTCTATCTTATTTCTTCTCCCCCACTTACATTAGTCATATAATCCTCCTTTATGACTAATTTTGACAACAGATAAAATATTATTTTATTCCAAAATTTTTCATTTGTCTCCTTGAGACCTAACATGTCTCACTTTGTCCCAGTTCACCTTCAATTCACTTTTTAACTTGCTAATACATCCTCGATAAAAATATTATTATTTTTTATTATTTTATTACCGACAAAATAGTTTATTCTAAAAGATTCTTTTCACTTTTCGATACTCTTAAACACTCTAATTAACCTCAATCGGCATTCGATAAGCTCTATTAGCCACCATATCCAAGAACAGGGTGTTACAGTCTCCCCCACTTAAAATGAATTCCTCCTCGAATTCAGATCAATGTAAAGTGAATAATCAAAATTCTAAAATTCTACCGTATCACTTTTGTCAGGCATTCTTAACATAGGATTTTGGTTTATGCATTATATCGACTTCTAATCTATATAGAAAACTCAACAATGTCATAATACATACAATTATGCGTACTGCACTTCTTGAATCAAAACAATATTATTCTTCATCTTATAAAGCGGATTCCAATATGTCATTAATTCTAGTTACACCTCAATCATATCAGCCTTAAATCATCAATCATGCATATTTACATAATCACCCATAATTCCTCTACCTTGATCTTTTATCAAACCTTCCATCATTCAAGCACTTATTCCACCATTGACAATGGGTCTAAATTGTCAACCAATCTTTATTTTGTTTTAGATACTTCCATACAAATCCCCTAGAACCATTTCATAATAAGTAAAGATCAAACGCGCTTTATTCATTTCATATGTATTCAACATTACGGATAATTCAAATGTGGTAACAATTAGTAACCATATTTCCAAAATTAAAATTTCAGTACTTTCATGATCGAGTACTTACTAGGTGAACTGCACTTGTACCACAATGCATTTTAATAAATAACAACATTCTTTACACGTCTTTATGGACTTAACCAATCTCTACAATTCCAAAGTCATGGCTAATTAAGCAATCATATACCACATACAAATATATTCAACTTAAGATTCCTCAAAGTCATTTCAAATTCCAAGTCTCATGGCCTCATTAGTTCATCAATCCAAAAACACCTATCTTTTCTTAAGTACTCTTTAAAATCTAAGAATCATTTGCTAGGACTTTACCAAAGCTAGCATCTTTTAGCATTTTTACCTTAGAAAATTAAATCCATAATTAATCATTCCCAATCATGTGGTTTATGCCCAAACAAGGTAGACTTTAAACTTTTCTTACACAAATACAAATGCACAACCTTGATGCATAAGCTATAAATTTTTCCCAAAATCTCCATATATCAAAACTTTATATATATTGGAGCTGTACCAGAACTGATACATTCTATTCCGTTGGCCCTTAGGAAATTAATCCATGGCATACTCCTCTATTTGTGTACTTCATAATAGCCTAACAAATTCTAGCGTACAATTAAGCTAGTTCATGTGCTGAGCCTCTCAGGCTATATCAAGGATACTAAACCTGATCACAAAAAAAATAGAACTTTTGAACAAATATCAGAAGTATAAACACTTACCTTTAAGCTAACAGTATTATAATTAACTTGTTGGTGCTAAAATCACCGATGGATCATCTTAGTCATCATCTAGTGCTATAACCACTGATAAAATATCATATCGAACGGAATTGTAACCAACTCCATACGAGTTTTTGTGCCAATACGCAATCACATATATTCATAGATAGTTCCAAAATTCCAACTTCAAGTAGTCTTAGGCTAAACAAGCTTAATAAGCCGTCTGTAATACCAAAATAACTGATAACTCTATTATATAGAGCTATTTTGACTTATTTTGGGGGCTTAAGTAGCTAGATCTTTGGGATTTTAGGTTCGAATTTTAGCATTTTAGGTGTTTTTCTAGTTTAAGTTTGATT
>NW_018397292.1:20912-21004 GCF_002168275.2 Theobroma umbraticum
TCTTATGGCTTTTGTAGGAAATTGATGAAAAAGGCTCTTTTGATGAAAATCAGTGCAAGTATGGCAATGACTTCATTCATATATGTTTCAGT
>NW_018397292.1:21014-21126 GCF_002168275.2 Theobroma umbraticum
TATCTCTCTCTAAACAACTCCAAATGACCTGATTCTTCGACCACTAGAATTCTAAGAACTACAATGTTTATTTTTATCAATTTACCCAGTTCTGATTGGATCATGGTCAAAA
>NW_018397292.1:21226-26238 GCF_002168275.2 Theobroma umbraticum
GATTAATTTGTTCTAATTTTAGTACTTAGTAAAATTTTAGATCAATTCTCTATGTGATCAACACTCTACTTACTAATATGCTGTTTATTCGATACGTATACTTGCGTAGTGAAATCTTAACTGACAATAACCGACCAATCAAGTTTAGGATCATCTCCTCTTATAGTTAACCAAGTCATGCTCACCATCTTTTGATGATTACACAAAGCCAATTTCAATGCTTTATTTTCATACAAAGTCAATTGCCAATTGGCACCATCCTTGGACACTGTGTGTCTTAAAAAAATTCATATTCTAATATCATGCCTATAGGTCATGGCTCATTACCAAAGTCTTTACTCGTATATGAGCACTTGAAATCTCAATTCATCATCTCTTTTCTAAGTAGATCTCTACAAATTTTGTAGTGTATTTCTATTCCCTCACCAAGGGCAATATCAATTAACTAGACCATATCATCATTGCTCTCTAAGCATCTGGAGCACAATTCAACCTTTGCCTACCCTTATTAGGCACACTATCTTGATAATTTCTCAAAACAAAATGAAACATTCGGGGCAAGCATTTTCACAATTTTATGCCTTGCCTCATAAGCATATCGAGATCGTAACATCATCGACTTTACAAAATGGCAAGATAATCATTGCCCCACACCAACATTTCCAAGCATTCTTATACTTGCAGCATATCTTTATACTATGTGACACATCAGTCACAAGCACCAACATCACTGTATAGCCATTAGCTCTTTAAGCTTTAATGTTATCACATTACGAGGAATATCTTGAATTATCTTACCAAGGTTTTCATAGAGTGGATATGAGTCCAGAACTTATAGTCCAATGCCTAAAGCAGTGAACATGATTTCATCATTAGAGTTCTATGTTGTATCATGTTATACAAAACATAATCTCATAACTACAACAATGCAATTCTAAGGTTCCACCCTTATCCACCAATCATAGCTCCCTTTATGAGCAGATACTTATACACTACTTGATTGCTCACAAGCCACTCATGGCTATCCGAATTCAACCTCGTACAGCAAGTCAAACTAACCTATTCTCTTACATTTTTCCAAACACTTCCAAAACATTTAAACACATTCTTTAATAGAATTTCATTGCGGATTTAAACAATCAAAGGCTTATATTCAAGCTACTCATAGCTCTAACAATTCAATGTATCCTCAATAGCATTCCAGCACATTGGCCCCAATGGACATTATTTTCAAATATCCCAAGGTGTCCTTCAGCTTTTTATGCTCATCATAACAACATCCATATTTCTCTCATCATTCATCTTACTTTTCATTCACTCTATCCTTAGCCTTTGACAAGGCTTAATCTCTTGTCTCCCTTATTTCTTAGGATTTTACTTTAGTTAGCGTAATGTTTATTTTAATACTTCACATGATAATTTATCTCAAGAACTCTCCAACTTCTCTTTAACTTACATGCCAATATATAAGGCAATAAAGAAACTTTTCAATTCATTCATATAAATACTTTCCAAAACCTTAAAACTCCAATTAACAAAGCTTAACATCAAGTCCAATGACCATAATTCATCTTGCAAGTTCATCTTGTTGTCGCCTGCATCTTGTTCTTGCTTCCTAAACATAAGATGTTCCTAGCGCTGTGGCGCTGGCTGGTTAATGTTGTGGCACTGTAGCTGCTGGAAATTTACTTTATCAAAGCAATTCTTTTACCTTTAAGGCTACTACATTAATCATTCTCAACCATATGGCTTTCCTTTAAGCTTATACAACAATTTCCAAAACTTGTTTTCTATCATAAGTACACAATCAGAACATTAATTTCAACATATCTATTCAACATTTGTGGTATTCCAAAATCATCCCTTGGGCATATTACACTCTTAGTAATCATACACCTTTACCATAACATTTAGTGCAAACTTAGTTAATCAATGGTCTCGAAATAACTCTTAAGTGCATGAATATCAAAGTGTACATCACTTAACATTGAGATCTTAACTTTACTCATCAATCCTTAATCAATTACATTTATAAGGTGGACAATTTACTTAATTATTGCATCTAGCCTTGACTGTCATAAGATCAAAGTTCCCCAGACTTAGGATGTAGAAACTCTCTCTTAGAACTTATCCAAATATCAGCATTTTCTAAATCCCTTACCTCTGGGAAATCACATTCAAGACTGATCATTTATATCATAGGTTGCATACTGAACCAAATAGATTTTTAAATTAATCTTTAAAGCATTTTATATATCAGACTTAAATATAGAACTCCATATGGCATTTAAACTAGAATCAACAATTCTAAGTCATTTGACTTTAAGCTACCAAATCCACAATTAGTCCTTTAATTCATTGGCTTCATACTTAGAGCATAGCAAAATTTAAGCTCATCCTTAGAGCATATTTGTTTACTAGCCTTTTACTTCATGACCACACATCAATTATAACAATCATTGATGTTCTTCCTTGGGCTAACTCATGTACTATTAACTATAAACCATAATAGTTTAAATCAAATCTTGAGATTTCATATTCACTTAACTAAAATCAAAACCAGCTCCATCTAAGCTGCTATACACATATTCAACACATATACACATATAAAATATTTCAGAAGCCCAACACCATTTATATATGGGCATGGCAAGTTCAATTAACACAATTTACTTACCTTCATGCACACGAGTATTGGTTTACACCTCCCAAAATACATAGATTTGTAAGCCTCTAGTGAATCATAGTAATCACTATTCATCTTGATAAAGGTGTGCCCCTTACTACCAATATCATACATGCTCCTTTATTTGACCTCAAAAACAATCCAAACTCATCCAATTTCTTCCCATTGATAATCATGGGCTTGAGTTATAGCTTCAGCAAATGAATGAGCTATTACGGACCTATTAGCCTAGCTCCACCTTTCTCCATCCTTAGTTGGAGAGATATGTCATTACATTAATCTTTCATTAGGAGCATTTTGCTTTAAAATCTTTCCAACAATGGCTGGTGTCTTGAGTGGCATCTCAAACCCAGACGACGATGCTACTTACAACCCTTATTTGACGTTAATAAAGAGGTAGGTTATTAGGAATAGAAGTTTATATAGCCTTTTGCCTATGACTTATGCTGTACTCACAAATCATAAACAAGACTCTACATTGAATCAACGACTCCGCTAACTGACACAAGAACTCTTGGGACTTGACTAAATCTAAGGCTCTAATACTAAGTGTGCAACGACCATTCCTCAATCACTACAGACGTCTGAGTCTTGTAAGAGAAACCACCAAGTCCCGAACAAACCTTAATTGAAACTTTAATCATTATGTCATCAATCTGTGAAATTGCTTCAAACCACATACCTCTTTGTAATAAGAATTGAACATAAATCATAATAAGCCATCTTATCCTTTATTCACCATAATCATATGAATACATTAGAGTCTATAGTATCTACCTGCATATTTACATTCATACTATTTACAAGTACTTCAAGCTATGAACGACTCGACCTCTAGTAGCAGAACGACTTAGAATAAAGTACAATGAGATTCCTTTGCCTATCCGCGGTGGACCATGAGCACCGATGATTGCACGCTAAGCCGATCACTATCTGCAAAAGGCAAATAAAGGGGTGAGTCTCACAAACTCAGTGATCATAGCTCCATGAGCAGGCTATAGATGGGAAACAAGCATAAAGTAGGTAAATTTGAATGATAAAACCAGAATAAGAATAATAATCTTAGAAAAATCAAATCACAAGTAGAGTGTTTGTGCCTTGTAAAAATGATGCCGTAAAATCATAATGCAATATTTCACTTGGCAAAATAGTGTTGAAAATAAGTGTAGCAAAATAGAGTTCAATCATCGCAAACATCACTTGCCATCAAAATATGAATAACAGTATAAAAGAATGCACACTTCTAAAATGTGTGGCAGATAAAGAAATCAAAGTGTACATCCACATAAACCAACTCATGATCGTCAAGTAAGCATTGAAAGCTTTTATCAAAACAAGGGGAGCCGTAAAGAAATTTTAACTCTCCACCATGCAAAATAGTACGCATCCAAAACTCACAAGGCTCTGAAGTAGGTAAGCATCGTAATCATCCATGGACCCACTTCCACATAATAAGATTTGGTAATTCTGCTTCATCGGATTCCAACAGTCATGGCAGTATCGATGATGTTAGCCGACATTAGAGAAATCAAGCTATCGCAACTGTGTTCACAACTTGTGGCCTAACCACATATAATAACCCGTGGCCTTTCCACGTGTAATCACAGACCATGGCCCCAACCACATCTAACAGCTTGTCGGTGACCTAGAGGTTCTCTAGCTAGAGCTCACTTGTACACAAGGGTCACACTATCTTGATGTGACATACGACTTACTCTCGATGCTCTCGATTTGTCAAATCCATTTTCAAAACCAAATCAAGTTTCTTGAGGCTTTTCCTTTAAATCGTTTGAAATCAAGGTTCGATAACACCTTAAATTGCTTTTCACATTAAATGGCATGGTGTAAATACTTGTACAAAGATTGAAATAAAACCAATGCTCAAAACTTGCGTTTTAAAACATTTAACAAATACATTTAGATATGCATATCACACAAAAATACAAGACATGGATTTTGATGCAAACATCTTAAAAAGGCTTGTTTTTCGATTTCTAAAACACTTTACGTATATAGCTTATCTATAGGTATATCCAAAACAATTTTCAAAACAACTTGCATCCACAATTTTCAATGGTTTCTTGCAGCTCATGCTTTCCAAAAATGCATTTAAAGAGTACTATCAATGTTTACTATATGTATATCATTATATAGATATGGAAATTTTGAAATAGGTACCTCTACTCACCTTACAATACCAGCACACTACATCGCTATAAATTCGGGTGCGTATCTAACTAATTTTACTCACCGGTCACCCGTTACTTCCCTGACACACCACCACAACACACTCTCTTTACTTATACACTTCCTAGCAACCATACAA
>NW_018397292.1:26248-26346 GCF_002168275.2 Theobroma umbraticum
CTTAATTATTCACATGCATGGCAGCACATCAATGAACAAATCTATAACCTAATTTCATAGTTAATCCCATGCTTACACACAATCATATATGGCAGCAA
>NW_018397292.1:26446-26741 GCF_002168275.2 Theobroma umbraticum
AGTTTGATAAGATCATTTAAAATCAAGTTGGGTTCTCGAAAGCTTATTTCAAAACCATTTTGAAAGTATGATTATAGTCACATGATAAAACCCCTTTTCTGTAAGACTTTGCATTATAAACTTTTGCATGAGCTTTTAATATCAAACCAGCATGCTGAATTTGTGATTTAGTTCATGAATGCACATTACGTAAATAGTAAGGCACGTTTTGGTATAAACCATGTTTAAAGGCTTGTTTCCCGATTTAAAATCCTTTACATATATAACTTATATATATAGTCAAAACACTTTCAAA
>NW_018397292.1:26751-27128 GCF_002168275.2 Theobroma umbraticum
TTCACAATCCCCTAGCATTTCTACTAGCTCATGCTTTTCACAATTTTGTACTTTAAATAAACCAACACATATATATAATTAAGGAGGTTTTAAAATGGACACCCCTATTCACCATGCAATAGTGGGATACTACATCGCTATTAACTCAGATACATATCTAGCTAATTTTACTTGTCGGTCACCATTGCCTTGTCCGGCACGCTGCCATGACAAATCTTTTTAACTTACACAACTTCTTTGCAACCACTCAAACTCAACACTATTAATTATACTCGATTATGCGCAGCACATCAATCAATGAATCCTTAACCTAGTTTGATAGCTTTCATCAACATTATTCACAAACAATTAACTCACAATCCACATACTTTCAACCA
>NW_018397292.1:27138-27451 GCF_002168275.2 Theobroma umbraticum
ACACAACACAATGTAATTACATTGCATGCTTACCTTTTGGTTTTAGCTTGAGTTCCACATACATAACTCACAATTTCCTCACATCCATTTTCACCCTTGCTACTTCAAACATAAACAATTAATACACATCTAAGTTTTCTTTTCCACTCATGATTTCAAGATTAAAACACTTACCCATTGCTTGTTTAGCTCCAAAATCACAATGCATTGCAAGATCTATCTACATGCATGCCTCGGATTCCTTGAATCTTTGTAGATCCATTGCTACCACAAACAAAATCTCACATTACCATTGATTTACAAAGCATGCATT
>NW_018397292.1:27461-27619 GCF_002168275.2 Theobroma umbraticum
ATGACCATCTTTATACCTTTCTTGTCTTGGGTGGAAGCTTTACAGATCCTCTTCTCTCCATTTCCCTTCCAAATGGGCAGATCTTTCATGGAAACTCACTTTTTTTCTTCACATTTTTCTTCTAAAAGTCGAGCCTCTCCTTGCATGTTTCTTTTCTT
>NW_018397292.1:27629-36185 GCF_002168275.2 Theobroma umbraticum
TCTTCCTCTTGGGTGGTGGACAGAATAAGGTAAAAATAAGTCTTCATTCCATTTTTCTTTGTTATGGATGGATTGGGCAAGGAAATGGCAACATTTCCTTTCGTTTCGTCTCAATTTACATTTCATTTCATCTCCTTTAATGTCCACTTGTCATTCCCTCATTTGGCCACTTTATCACCAATATTGTTTCATGCATATTTCCTCTACCAATAACCTTTGCCATCCCATGCACCAATAAGGCTTCATGCATTTTTCCACTCTTGAATCCTATTTGACCTCCCTCAAAACCAATAGGATTTCATGCAACTAAATTATTCTTTCTTTTTCTTTCAAATCACATTACCATCCTTACTTTATTTACCATTGGCTATCTTTGTTAACCCATGATTTTCTCCCATTTAAATACTTTTTAGTCCTTTTTCTCTCCATCAACTTTCATATGGTGGGGTCCCATATGTTTCCCATTAACTTCCTACTTTTTCAATGCAATGATTTGTATGTAATAGTAAATTTCACATACACATCTCATATTCCATATAATCTAACCTTCCTTAGTAGTAAATGTCTATTTAATTTAAATTACACATATGTCCTCAAACTTTTCCTTATTTACCATTTAATCCTCCAAACTTTGATTCTTTACAATTTGGTACTTCCAACATGTTTTAAACTACATTTTTCTTATATCTTCCTTCCTTTACACATGTGTAAAAAAATATAAAATTTAAACTTTTTCAAGGTGTTACCATAATATTTAAATACATACTTACCCGCTCCAACTTTATTTAATAAAGGTAGGTGGGTCCCATTAACGCTATTTTTCTTCAAAATTCTTTCTAACTTCTTCTCCCCTACTTAGATTAGTCTTATAATCTTCCTTCATAATTAATTTCGATAAAAAATAAAATATTACTATTTTAATATAATTATATTAATAAAATATTATTTATTTTTAAATTCTCACTTGTCTTCTCGAGACCCCAAATGTCTCACTTTGTCTTGGTTCACTTCTAAATCACCTTTTAACTTGCTAATTCATCTTCAATAAAAATATTATTATTTAATTACCATTTTCTCACATGCGAAATATTTTATTTCAAATTATTCCTTTCACCCTCCAGCACTTTTAAATAATTTAATTAACGTCAATTGGTATCCAATAAGCTCTATTAGCCACCATATCAAAGTACGAGGTGTTACAAAGTCCATTTATTGTCAGTCATGCCTTCGAAAGCCTTACTTGATTTAAATAGTTTTATAATCTTATAAATAATTTTAAATTAAATATTTGTTATTGGTAATGAAAATCAGTCATAATCATATATTTGTATTGGGAAACATGCGTAGCGAATGTCATCCATTGACAAGAAAGTCCATTTATTGTCTCATGCTATCGAAAGCCTTGTTACTTGCTTTAAATGGTTTTATAATCTTATAAAAAATTTTAAGTCAAAATCTTTTTTGTTATTGGTTAAAACATATTACATTTGTATGTTTGCATTGGGAAACATGAAGCGGATGCTATCTATTGACAAATAAAGTTCATTTATGGTCACTCATGCCATCAAAGGCCTTATAACTCGCTTAAAATGGTATTATAATTTATAAATGATTTTCAATTGAATTCCTTTTTGTTTTTGATTAAAACATATCGTAATTAGATGTTTGCATTGAGGAACATGAAGTTGAAGCCATTCATTGATAAGAAAAGTCTAGATTTAGTCAGTTTTACCTTCAAAAGCATCATTACACACTTTATATGATTTTATAATCTTATAAATGATTTTAAATCAAAATTTATTTTATTTTTGCTTAAAATCAATCATTATTGGATGTTTGCATCAGGAAACATGAAGCGGATGCCATCATTTAGAAGAAAAGTCCATTTATACTTACTCATGCCATTAAAAGCTTTGTTACTTGCTTTCACTGGTTTTCTAATCTTATAAATGGTTTTAAATCAGAATCCTTTTTTTAAAATTGATCACAATTGGATGTTTTCCTTGGGAAACATGAAGTGAATGCCATTGATTGATAAAAAAGTCCATTTATAGTTACTCGTGTCTTCAAAAACTTAGTTACTCACTTTAAATGTTTTTATAATCTTATAAATGTTTTTAAACCGAAATCTTTTTAGTTTTAGCTTGAAACAGAGCATAATTGTATGCTTGTATCCAAAACCATGAGACAGATGCCATCCATTGATAGGAAAAGTCCACTTATTTTCAATCATGCATTCTAAAGCCTTGTTACTCGATTTAAATGGTTTTATATTCTTATAAATTATTTTAAATTAAATGTTTTATGTTCATAGCTAGAATCTATCATAATTATATATTTTCATCGGGAAACATGCAGTGGATGTCATCCATTAACAAGAAAGTCTATTTATAGTCTCTCATTCTATCGAAAGTCTTGTTACTCACTTTAAATAGTTTGATAATCTTATAAATGATTTTAAATTGAAATTATTTTCATTGTTGGTTAAAATTGATCATAAGTGAATTTTTACATTAGAAAACATAAAACGATTACCATCCATTGACAAGAAAAGTCCATTTATAGCCACTCATGCCTTAAAAAGCCTAGTTAGTCACTTTAAATTGTTTCATAATCTTATAAATGAGTTTAAAATGAAATCTTTCTTGGTTTTGGTTAAAACAGATTACATTTGGATGTTGCATAGAGAAACGTGGAGCAAAAGTCATCTGTTGAGAAGAAAAGTCCATTTATAGTCAATCATGCCTTCGAAAGCCTCGTTACCCACTTCAAAATGTTTCATAACATTATAAATTATTTTAAATCCAAATCTTTTAGTTTTTGATTACAATCAATCATAGTATGAGGTTTACAACATGAAGCGGATTCCATCCAATGACAAGAAAAGTTCATTTATAGTCACTCATGCTATAGAAAGCCTAATTACTCGATTTAAATGATTTTATAATCTTATAAATAATTTTAAATTGAATTTTTTTTTGCTTTTTGATTAAAAATGATCATATTTGGATGCTTACAATGGGAAATGTAAAGCAAATGTCATCCATTGGCAGGAAAAGTCTTTTTATAGTCACTTATGGCTTCAATGGTCTAATTACTCACTTTAAATGGTTTTGTAATCTTATAAATGATTTGAAATCAAAATCTTTTTTATTTTTGGTTAAGATCAATCATAATTGGATGTTTGCATTGGAAAACATGATGCAAATGCTATCGAATGGCAAGAAAAGTCCATTTATAGTCATTGATGCCATTAAAGCCCTTGTCACTTGTTTGAATTGGCTTTATAATCTTATAAATGATTTTAAATTGAATTTATTTTATTTTTGATTAAGATAGATCATAGTTAGATGTTTGCATTAGCAAATGTGAAGTGATAGCCATCCATTGACAAGAAAAGTCTGTTTATAGTCACTCATGCCTTCGAAAGCGTAAATACTCACTTTAAACCAAATGTTTTATAATCTTATAATTGATATTAAACCAAATGTTTTTTGTTTTCAGTTAAAATAGATTACATTTAGATGTTTGCATCGAGAAATGTGAAGCGAAAGCCATCCTTTCAAAAGAATAGTTCGTGTATAGTCAATAATGCCTTCGAAAGCCTCGTTATTCGCTTTAAATGGTGTTATAGTCTTATAAATGATTTTAAAGGAAAATTCTTTTTGTTTTCAGTTAAAATCGATCATAATTAGATGTTCTTATTAGGAAACGTGAAGTAGATCTTAATCATTGACAAGAAATGTCTATTTATAGTCATCATGCCATCGAAAACCCTATTACTTGCTTTAAATGGTTTTATAATCAAATAAATTATTCAAAATCGAAATCTTTTTCATTTTTACTTTGAACATATCATAATTGGATCTTGGCATTGGAGAATGTGAAGTGAAAGTCCTTCATAGACAAGAAAAGTTCATTTATAGTCATTTCTTCTTTCGAAATCCTAGTTACTTGCATTAAATTGATTTATAATCTTATAAATGATTTTAAATCAAAATCTTTTTCATTTTGGTTAACATCAATCATAATTGGATGTTTTCATTAGGAAACATGAAGCAAATGCCTTTATTGATAAGAAAAGTCCATTTATAGTCATTCATACCATCGAAAGCCTTGTTACTCGCTCAAAATGGTATTATAATCTTATAAATAATTTTAAATCAAAATATTCTTGTTTTTTATTAAAATTGATCATAAGTGGATGTTTGCATCAAGAAACATGAAGCAAAACCTATCCATTGGCAAGAAAACTTTATTTATAGTTAGTCATGCCTTTGAAATCCCTATTACTCGCTTTAAATGGTTTTATAATCTTATAAATGATTTCAAATCAAAATCTTCTTTCTTTTTGGTTAAAAGAATCATAATTGGATGTTTGCATTAGGAAATGTGAAGTGTATGCCATCCATCGGTAAGAAATATGCTTTTATATGTCATGCCTTTAAAAGCATTGTTATTCATTTTAAATGGTATTATAATCTTCTAAATGATTTTAAATCAAAATATATTTTGTTCATAGTTAAAATCAATCATAATTGGATATTTGCATTAGTAAACGTGAAGTAGATGTGATCCATTAACAAGATAGTCCATTTATAGTCGTTTATACTATCAAAAGCCTTCTTATTCAATTCAAATGATTTTATAATCTTACAAATGATTCTAAATTGAAATATTTTTCCTTTTTAGTTAAAATCAATCATAAGTGCATTTTTGCATTGGGAAACATGAAGCAAATGCCATCAATTAACAAGAAAAGTCCATTCATGTCTTTGAAAGCCCAATTGCTCGCTTTAAATGGCTTTATAATCATATAAATGATTTCAAACTGAACTCTTCTTGATTTTTGCCTAAAACAAATCATAATTAGATGTTGCATCAAGAAACGTGGAACGAATGCCATCTATTGATAAGAAAAGTCCAATTGTAGTCATTCTCTTGTCATCGAAAGCCTTGTTAGTTCCTCTAAATGCTTTTATATTTTACAAATGATTTTAAATCAAAATCTCTTTTGTTTTTGGTTAAAACAAATGATAATAGGATGTTTGCATCATGAAACATGAAGTAGAAGCCATCCATTGATAAGAAAAGTTCATTTATAGTCAATCACGACTTCAAAAGCCTTATAACTCGCTTTAAATGTATTTATAATCTTATCTATTATTTTATAGCAAAGTCTCTCATTTTGGCTAAAATCGATTATAATTGGGTGTTCTCATTAGGAAATGTGAAGCGAATGCTATCCATTGACAACAAATGTCTATTTATAAGCACTCATGTCATCGAAAACCCTATTACATGCTCCAAAATCTTTTTTGTTTTTGCCTAAAACATATCATCATTGGATGTTGCAAAAGCCATCTAGTGACAAGAAAAGTCCATTTATAATCAGTCATGTCTTCGAAAGCCTCGTTACTTGCTTTATAGTTTTATAAACTTATAAATGATTTTTAATCAAAATCTTTTTCCTTTTTGGTTAAAATCAATCATAATTCGATGTTTGCATCAGGAAACATGAAGCAAATGCCATTCATTGACAAGAAAAGTGCATTTATAGTCACTTTTATGTCATTGAAAGCCTTGTTAATTGCTTTAATTGCTTTTGTATTTTATAAATGGATTTAGATCAAAATCTTTTTCATTTTTTGTTAAAACAAATCATAATTGGATGTTTCCATCAAGAAACGTGAAGCAGAAGCTATCCATTCACAAGAAAAGTCAATTTATAGTCAGTCCTGCCACAAAAGCCTTTTAAATCGCTTTAAATGGTTTTACAATCTTATAAATAATTTTAAAGGAATTTTTTTTGGTTTTTGTTAAAATCAATCATAATTGGGTGTTCTCATTAGGAATCATGAAGCAGATGCCATCCATTGACAAGAAATGTCTATTTTTAGACATTTACGCCATCGAAAGCCTAGTTACTCGCTTTAAATGTTTTTATAATCATATAAGCGATTTCAAACCGAAATCTTTTTCGTTTTTGCTTAAAATAGACCATAATTGGATGTTGCATTGGGAAACACTGAGTGAAAGCCATCCATTAAGACGAAAAGTCCATTTATAGTCAGTCATACCTTCGAATGCCTCATTAGTCATTTTAAATGATTTTATAATCTTATAAATGATTTTTAATCAAAATCTTTTTTGTTTTTAGTTAAAATCAATCATAATTAATGTTTCTATTAAGAAACTTGAAGCGGATGCCATCCATTGATAATAAAAGTCCATTTATAGTCACTTTCTTGTCATAAAAAGCCTTGTTAGTTGCTTTACCAGCCTTTATATTTTATAAATGATTTTCAATCAAAATCTTTTTCATTTTTTATTAAAACAGATCATAATTCGATGCTTGCATAGAGAAATATAAAGCGAAAGCCATCCATTGATAAGAAAAAAATCATTTATAGTTTGTCATCCTTATGAAAAATCATTCTCATTTTTGGTTAATATCGATCATAATTAGATATTCTCATCAAGAAATGAGAAATGGATGTCATCCATTGACAAGAAATGTCTTTTTAAAGTCACTCATACCACCAAAAGCATTGTTACTTGCTT
Organism: Theobroma umbraticum; assembly: GCF_002168275.2. NCBI lineage: Eukaryota > Viridiplantae > Streptophyta > Magnoliopsida > Malvales > Malvaceae > Theobroma > Theobroma umbraticum. The sequence goes on from NW_018397292.1 coordinate 34,194, forward strand.
TAAATGATTTTATAATCATGTGAATGATTTGAAATCGAAATCTTTTTCGATTTTGGTTAAAATAGATCATAATTGGATGTTGTATCGAGAAACGTGAAGTGAAAGGCATCCATTGAAAAGAAAAGTCCATTTATAGTCAGTCATGCCTTTAAAAACCTCATTATACGCTTTAAATGGTTTTATAATCTTATAAATAATTTTAAATTAAAGTCTTTTTCGTTTTTGGTTAAAATCAATTATAATTGAATGTTTGTATCAGTAAATGTGAAGCGGATGCCATCCATTAACAAAGAAAGTCTATTTATAGTTAGTTATGCCTTCAAAAGCGTCGTTACTCACTTTAAATACTTTTATATTCTTAAAATTATTTTTAATCAAAATCTTTTCATTGATTCAAATCAATCATATATGGATATTTGCATCAGGAAACATGAAGCGGATGTGATCCATTGACAAGAAAAGTCTATTTATATTCACTATCATGTCATTGAAAGCATTGATAGTTACTTTTATATTTTATAAACAATTTTAAACCAAAATCTTTTTCATTTTTTGTTAAAACAGATCATAATTGAATGTTTGCATTAAGAAACGAGAAACAAAAGCCAGCTATTGACAAGAAAAGTCCATTTATAGTCAATCATGCCTTTAAAAGTGTCACATCCCATTCTGTGGTGGAACATGACTGACGCATGAACCTAGACAGGTATAGCCCGTTAGGCCAAAGCAAGCCTTTTTTATCATTCATCATTAAACATTCATTAGTGCAGAAGCATAAACATCATAGGCATACAATATCAAGTTATGCATACCAGTATACGTAACATTACACATGGAACTTCTCAACATATTAGTGTAAGTGCAACATTTCATTAATCATCAAAGTACCACATTTCCAATGCACCATAATATTTCATGTCTCAACACCCTCGGGGTGTCCATACCCTTGATTGATTTGCAACAAAAATTGTGAGGAAAAATAATGTGTGAGTCACAAAGACTCCATGAGTGGATACAGGGAAGGGAATAAGTTGAGGGATAAGAGTTTTTCAATGACATACCCACACTAGCCCAAAGGTCGGAATAATGGAGTGGACTACAAATATAAAAGGGCTTGTCCCCCATTGTTCAAAACTAGTACATAGTAGCATATTTACATACATAGTAGATTCGTAAACAATTTGAAAATCATTGTGTCACACCTATCACAATCTTTATCAAATCAAGTCATTTGAACATTTCCTTGAAAACTTCATGAAACCTTGTAGTTCAAATCCTTTAATAAACCATTTATGGAAATAAGTTTTCAACATGCTTAAACAACCATTTCCACAGAAATCGTACTAAATTTACATATTAAAATACTTGAAAAGGTGTATCCACTCACCTAATTGGAGAGTCGATTCTTAGCTCCAATCACAACTCCATTTCAACATTATTCATAGAGTTTTCACGTGTTCTTATAATACAACAATCATAACAATCGTTTCCTAGAATAAAGATTTCATAATAATCATTCTAGGTAATTTTGAAACTACTTGATTTAGGTAAACTAATTTTTCTAGCTAAAACCCATGCTTAGAAATCCATGAATCTTCCATCCTTACCTTAGATGAGCTTAGATGCTTAAGTAAAGCATAAACCTTTAAACGTTAATCACCAACAAAAAATCTTAGCTATGAAACAACTATTTAAGTTCTAGAAATCCAAACCCAAAAGATTTAAAAGCTAAAAATGTCATCTTTTATCATAAAAATCCAAAACTAAGCTTGAAAATCATAAAAATGGAATTTTGGGTTAAATATGAGTTGGAAGAGCTTAAGAATAAATGTTTTACCTTGCAAATGCGGCTAAGGGTTGCCAATGCTCTAAAAATGTAATATATTTATAAGCTAGGGTGTAAAAATATGTTTTTATCCTTTTATTTTTTTGAAATCCATGAAATGTATCGATACTTTGGTCCATGTATCGACACATTTGGGTCTAGAGAAA
>NW_018397292.1:36195-38271 GCF_002168275.2 Theobroma umbraticum
ACTTTGGTCCATGTATCGACACATTTGGGTCTAGAGAAAATGTATCGATACATTATGAACATGTATCAATATATATTCATCAGAAACCTATTTTAGGCTAAATCTATCGATACATCATGAACATGTATCGATACATTTGAGATAGAATGCAATTTTCTGAGATAGATAGCCTACAAAACCTGCCCAACTTATTTACATTAAATACCATTTAAATAAATGTCCTCTTTACCTTTTACTTCAATTTACTTAAGATGTTTACTGTAAATAAGCAAACAATCCCATGTTTGGATTTAATAAAAATATCAAAAAAATCATAATCTAAAAGAATCAAAATCTAAATTTTGCTTTCAATACCAAAATAAAAAAAGTTAGACTGAAATTAAATTTACGGCTCTCAATTGCCACAGCAAAAGTATTCCAAAAATTATAAAAAAATCATTTTTGATCATCTAAAATTCAAGGAATCGTTACCGTCATTTTATTTCTAAAAGATTGTTTCATAAAAATCACATATTTTAACCTCTTCCAAACTTAGAAAATTTTCTGCTTCAAACGTTATAGACAACCAAAAGAGTCAATGAAATCTTTCAAAGGTTAAAACAAAGTTTAATGTTCAAAATATGTAATCATATGCTCACCTAAGGATTTCCTAACTTATTCTTTTACTCAAGGTGGGATTTTACAGAAAGCCTTTAAACTTGCTTTAAATAGTTTTATAATCTTAAAAACGATTTTAAAGTAAAATCATTTTTTTTTTGTTAAAATCAATCATAATTGAATGCTATTATCAGTAAATGTGAAGTGGATGCCATCTATTGACAAGAAATGTCCATCTATAGTCATTCATGCCATCGAAAGTCTTGTTACTTACTTAAATGGTTTTATAACCATATAAAAGATTTGAAATCAAAATCTTTTTTGATTTTGCTAAAATCAATCATAATTGGATGTTGCATTGGGAAACATGAAAAGAAAGTCATCCATTGAAAAAAAAAGTATATTTATAATTAGTCAAGCCTTCAAAAGCCTTGTTACTTGCTTTAGAATGTTTTATAACCTTGTAAACACATTGAAATCAAAATCTTTTGTTTATTAAAACAAATTACATTTGGATGTTTGCATTGGAAAATATGAAGCGAATCCCATCCATTTTCAAGAAAAGTCAATTTAGAGTCACTCATGCCATCAAAAGACTTGTTACTTCGTTTAAATGATATTATAATTTATAAATAATTTTAAATTGAAATCTTTTTTATTTTTGGTTAAAACATATCATAATTGGATGTTTGCATTGACAAACATGAAGTAAAAGCCATTTATTGACAAAAAAGTCCATTTATAGTCAATCATGCCTTTGATAGCCTTGTTACTCACTTTAAATGGTTTTATAATCTTATAAATGATTTCAAACCAAAATCTTCTTCATTTTTTGTTAAAATCAATCATAATTGGATGTTTGCATCAAAACACATGAAATGAATGCCATCCACTGATAAGAAATGTCCATTTGTAGTCACTCAAGCCATTAAAAGCCTTGTTACACACTTTAAATGGTTTTATAATCTTAGAAATGATTTTAAATCAAAATCTTGTTTGTTTTTAGTTAAAATTGATCCTAATCAGATATTTGCATTAGGAAGATGAAGCAAAAGACATCCATTAACGAGAAAAGTCTCTAATAGTCATGCCAAATAAAGCCATGTAACTCGCTTTAAATGGTTCTATAATCTCATAAATTATTTTCAGTTGAAATCTCTTTTGTTTTTGCTTAAAACAGAAGATAATTATATGCTTGCATTGAGAAATGTAAAGTAGATGGCATCCACTAACAAGAAAATTCCATTTATAGTCACTCAAGCATGGAAAAGCCTTATTACTTACTTTAAATGGTTTTATATTCTTATAAATTATTTTAAATTAAAATCTTTTTCATTTTTGGTTAAAACAGAATACATTTGGAGGTTTACATCAGGAAACTTGAAGCGAATGCCATCCATTGACAATAAATGTCCATTTATTGTCACTCGTGCCATTGAAAGCCCTATTACTTGTTTTAAATGGTTTTATAATCTTATA
>NW_018397292.1:38281-39759 GCF_002168275.2 Theobroma umbraticum
AATCAAAATCTTCTTCATTTTTGGTTAAGATCAATCATAATTAGGTGGTTGAAATGGGAAACTTGGAGCAAATTTCATCCACTGTCAAAAGAAGTCCATTTATGGTTAGTCATGCCTTTGAAAGCTTTGTTACTTGTTTTAAATGATTTTACATCAAAATTGTTTTCATCAAAAAAAGTTCATTTATAGTCACTCGCGTCATCGAAAGCCTTGTTAGCTACTTGAAACGATTTTATAATTTATAAATAGTTTCAAGTTAAAATCTTTTATGTTTTTAGTTAAAAAATATCATGATTAGATGTTTACATTAAGAAACATGAAGCGGAACCCATCCATTGGCAGGAAATGTTCATTTATAGTCACGCATGCCATCAAAAGCCTTATTACTTACTTTAAATGATTTTATAATCTCGTAAATGATTTTAAATCGAAATCATCTTTGTTTTTGGTTAAATGATTTTCAACCAAAATCTTTTCCATATTTGGTTAAATAGATTATCATTGAATGTTTGCATTGGAAAACGTGAAGTGAAAGCCATCCACTGATAAGAAAAGTCCATTTATAGTCACTCATGCCTTCGAAGCCTAGTTATTTTATTTAAGTAGTTTTATAATCTTATAAATGATTTTAAATCAAATTGGTTTTTTGATTTTTGGTTAAAATCAGTCATAGTTGGATGTTTGCATTGGGAAACGAGAAGTGAATGCCACTTATTAAGGAAAAAAATCCATTTATACTCACTCATGCCTTCAGAAGCTTTACTACTCACTTTAAATGTTGATTTTAAATCAAAATCTTTGTAATTTTTTATTAAAATCAATCATCATTAGATGTTCTCATTGTGAAATGTGAAGTGGATGCCATCCATTGACAAGAAATTTTTATTTATAGTCACTCATCCCATCGAAAGCTTTCTTACTCACTTTTAATGGCTTTATAATCTTATTAAAGATTTTCAATTGAAATATTCTTTGTTTTTTCATAAAACATATTGCATTTGGATGTTTGCTTAGGAAAATGTGAAGCAGATGCTATCCATTGACAATAAAAGTTTATTTATAGACACGCATGCCATCAAAAGCATTGTTATTGGCTTTAAAAGTTTTTATAATCTTATAAAAGATTTTAAATTGAAAACTTTTTGCTTTTGGTTAAAACATATTACATTTGGATGTTTACATCAAGAAGGTAAAATAGATGCCATCTATTTGTAAGAAAAGTTTATTTATAGTCACTCATACTATTGAAAGCCTTGTTAGTAGCTTTAAATGATTTTATAATTTATAAATTATTTTAATCCAAAATCTTTTCATTTTTGGTTATTAATTGGATGTTTGCATTGTTGGGTGAGGGTTGTTCATGTATTGAATACAAATAAATGTAGCGAAAATAGATTTAAGGTTAAATTATGCCTCACCTTCCTAGGATCTCTTTCATGCCGAATTGAATATGAGATTAAATTACAAATAAAATATAT
>NW_018397292.1:39769-40002 GCF_002168275.2 Theobroma umbraticum
ATATCAAATTTACTTTAACAACGAAGGTTGACAAATCCTTTGTTAAACGACCGATTTGCCTTCAAAAGGCTCAACCACCTCAGCCCGATTTTTTCAAACCAAAGTTGTCCAAGGAATCCTTGTGCAGCCTCTAATGATGATCCACACAAATGAATTAGAAAATCCTTCTTTAAGAATTGGGAGTGCTATGCCTTAATATTGTGCTAGCAAAGATGAGTTTCATAAACTTATAA
>NW_018397292.1:40012-40574 GCF_002168275.2 Theobroma umbraticum
ATTATGGGGCTGAAAAGGAATCAAGTGAATGAAAGCTGTTTTTCTTCACACAAGGAACGATAAGAAAAAAAAAGTTTCTAATATGCCATGCCCTTCTTTTTCGGCCTTTTTTTCTCTTATTTTGTTTGGAGGCTATAGCAAGGTATTTACACCTTAGATTAATTTTAAACCCTAATTATAAAACTATTTTGTAATTACGAATTAATCCAATAATTTGAATAAATAATTTAATTAAGTCCTTAAGAAGCTTAATTAACTTAATTGTTTAATTTAATCAATTAGGCCTAATAACTTAATTAAATAAATTTAATCAATTAGGCCCAATAACTTGATTAAACAAATTTAATCAATTAGGCCCAAAAACTTAATTAAACAATTTAATCAATTAGGCCCAATAACTTGATTAAACAAATTTAATCAATTAGGCCTAATAACTTAATTAAATAATTTAATGAATTAGGCACAACTTAGTTAAACAATTTTAAGCAAGTGCTTGAGAAGCTCATAACTTATAATTTGATTAAGTCTAACTTAATCACCTCTCCCATTTTATTTTCAATAT
>NW_018397292.1:40584-40689 GCF_002168275.2 Theobroma umbraticum
TGTGTGACCCATTAGGCTTCTAACATGTTGGCAAGGAACTCAACATATAATTCTTAACTTAACCTTAGAATTAGATAAATTTAAATTACTTTAAATTTATCATTA
>NW_018397292.1:40699-50133 GCF_002168275.2 Theobroma umbraticum
CTACCTAGAGTTCATAGACCAAGATTGGGATCTAGCAATCCATCATGACCACCTAAATGTTAGAAGAGTTAAAATGGTTTGACTCAACATTTCAGTGATAAGCCTTTCAGTGTAATTCATTCCTTCATCACATATCCTAGTGATGATAAGAGCATGGTGTAGTGTTTACTCTTATCGATCTCCATATTCGTTCTTAAAGTTTGATTATCAGCTTTATAAAGACTTGTGAAACTCCTTTCATAATCTTCAAGTCGCCTTGGCCAAGGACTTCAATAAGCTAATATCAACCAAGAATAGTTAAGATATGTCCCCTGTATCACTTGGGGTGCTGATTCCTATCTTGACCACTCATTTGCCTTTGGATGTTTCATGCTATACCCAAAAGCATCCCCTTTTGGCATCCTTGGTTAAGTACCCGTATGGATAAAATCAAAGCATAGCACTCCACACATAAGAAAACCTGGTGTCTCAAGTCTAAGGAGTATTTACACAACTGACACATGAGAAGCATTGCATAGATACTTAAGTTAAATACCAAATGCACTTCTCACGACAGGTCATGTTCAATGAACTTGCTCTCTTAGGCAAACACCTACGTTCTAGTTCCAAGTATCTCTATACTTCAACCTATGAGATCGGTTGCTTACTTCTCAAGTAAGGGACATAGAATGTACCAGTCTCTATGCATCATTAATGTCCAGACTCAACGATACATTGACCAGGAACATTTTTGAGATTATGCTTTGATGCATAAGAATCTCATAACTGCAACCCATTATAGTTTCCTTGCAAGGCATATTAATCTCATGGACTTCATCCAATTAAACTTTTTAACTTGTTATAATTGATGTCTTATTGATGAAGGAAAACCATTAATCATTTAACATGAATGATGTGGTTGCACGATTGGAATCAAGCCTTAACCAATTACAATTGGTTGTAGGGCTCATCCCAATATGCATTGGGAAACAAGAAGCAGAAGCCATCCATTAACAAAAAAAACCTATTTATATTTATCTATGCGTTCAAAAGCCACGTTACTCACTTTAAATGGGTTCTTAATCTTATAAATAATTTTATAGTGAACATTTTTTCCTTTTTTGTTAAAACGGATCATAATTTGATGTTTGCATTAGAAAATATGATGTAAAAGCCATTCAGTAGTAAGAAATGTCCATTTATAGTCATTCATACGTTCTAAAGCCTAGTTTATCACGTTAAATGGTTTTGTAATCTTATAAATGATTTTAAATTAAAATATTTTTATTTTTGATTAAAACAAATCATAATTGAATGTTTGGATTAGGAAATGCCAAGCAAAATCCTTCCATTGATGATTAAAGTCCATTAATAGTCAGTCATGCCTTCAAAAGCCTTATTACTCGCATTAAATGGTTTTATAATCTTATAAATGATTTTAAATCAGAATCTATTTTGTTTTTAGTTAAATCAATCATAATTGGATGTTTGCACTAAGGAATGTGAAATGGATTCCATCCATTTTGAAGAAAAGTCCATTTATAGCTACTTATGCTATTAACAGCCTTGTTAGTCACTTTAATTAATGTTATAATTTATAAATAATTTGAATCAAAATCTTTTTTGTTTTAGGTTAAAACAGATATTAATTGGATGTTTACAATGGGAAACATGTATTGAATGCCATCCATTAACAAGAAAAGTCCATTTATAGTTACTCATGCCTTCGAAAGCTTTTTTACTTGTTTTAAATGGTTATATATTCTTATAAATGATTTTAAATTGAAACCTTTTTCATTTTTGGTCTAAACAGCTCATGTTTGGATGTTTGTATTGGGAAATATGAAGCATATGCCATCCATTGCTAAGAAAAAGTCTATTTGTAGTCACTTGTTTTGTAGTCACTTGTGTCATAGAAACATTGATAGTTGCTTAAAATGATTTTATAATTTATAAAAGGTTTAAAATTGAAATCGTTTTTGTTTTAGGTTAAAATAGATTATAATTGGATGTTTTGAATCAGGAAAGATGAAGTGGAACCCATCCATTGATAGAAATATCTATTTATAGTCACTCATACCATCGAAAGCTCTATTACTCACTTTAAATGGTGTTATAATCTTATAAATGATTTTAAATCGAAATGCTCTTTATTTTTGGTTAAATGATTTTAAAGCAAAATCTTTTTCATTTTTGGTTACAACATATCATATTTAGATGTTTCCATTAGAAAACATGAATTGGAATCCATCCATTGATAGGAATAGTCCATTTATAATCACTTATGCCTTCAAAGCCTAGTTACTTACTTTAAGTGGTTTTATCATCTTATAAAAGATTTTAAATTGAATTTTTTTTCTTTTTTAGTTAAAATCAATCATAGTTGAATGTTTGCATTGGAAAACAGGAAGAAAATGCCACCCATTAATGAGAAAAGCCCACTTATAGTCACTCATGCCTTCGAAAGCCTTGCTACTAACTTTGAATAGTTTTGTAATGTTGAAAATTATTTTAAATCAAAATCTTTGTCATTTTTAGTTACAATTGATCATCATTGGATATTCTCTTCTTGAAACATGAAGTGGATGCCATCCATTGACAAGAAATTTTCATTTATAGTCACTTATGCCATCGAAAGCTTTCTTGCTTGCTTTTAATGGTTTTATAAACTTATAAATGATTTTAAACTAAAATATTTTATGTTTTTAGTTAAATCATATTGCATTTGGATAGTTGCATAGGGAAACGTGAAACAGATGCCATCCATTGATAAGAAAAGTTCATTTATAGATACTCGTGCCATCGAAAGCCTTGTTACTGGTTTTGTATGTTTACACTAGAAAACATGAAACGGATGCCATCTCTTTATAGAAAAAGTCCATTTATAGTCACTTGTGCCATCGAAAACCTTGTTAGTTGCTTGAATTAATTTTATAATTTATAAATTATTTTAAATCAAAATTATTTTTGTTTTTAGTTAAAACAGATATTAATTAGATGTTTGCATTATGAAACATTAAGCAAAAGCCATCCATTGAAAGAAAAGTTCATTTATAGTCACTCAAGCCTTCAAAAGCCTTGTTACTTGCTTTAAGTGATTTCTTAATCTTATAAAAATTTTAAATTGAATTTTTTTTCATTTTAAGTTAAAATAAATCATAATTGGATGTTTACATAGGGAAATATGAAGCAAAAGACATTCATTGGCAAGAAAAGTCCATTTGTAGTCACTCATACGTTCAAAATCTTAGTTTCTCACTTTAAATGGTTTTATAATCTTATAAATTGTTTTAATTCAAAATCTTTTTTTTAGTTAAAACAGATCATAATTGGATGTTTGCATTGGGAAACATGAAGTGAAATCCATGCACTGACAATAAAAGTCCAGTTATAGTTAGTCATGCCTTCGAAAGCCTTATTACTCGCTTTAAATTATTTTATAATCTTATAAAGGATTTCAAATCAAAATATTCTTCTTTTTTGGTTAAAAATCAATCATAATTAGATGTTTACATTAAGAAACATAAAGCAAATGCCATCTAGTGATAAAAAATATCCATTTGTAGTCACACAAGCCCTTAAAAGCCTTGTTACAAGCTTTAAATGGTTTTATAATCTTAAAAATTACTTTAAAACAAAACCTTTTTTGTTTTTAGTTCACATCAATCATCATTGGATGTTTGCATTAGAAAATATGAAGAAAAAACCATCCATCAACAAGAAACTTCCATTTATAGTTAGTCATGCCTTCAAAAGCCTTGTAAATAATTTTAAATAGTTTTATAATCTTATAAATGATTTTTTAAAAAAATATTTTTCATTTTTGGTTAAAATTGATCATAATTGGATGTTCTCATCTGAAAACATGAAGCGGATGCCATTGAAACCTCTATTACGCACTTTAAATGATTTTGTAATCTTATAAATGATTTTAAATGAAAATCTTCTTCATTTTTGGTTAAAGTGAAACATAATTGGATATTTGCAATGGGAAACGTAAAGTGAATGCACTTAACTAACAAAAAACTCCATTTAGAGTCATCCATGGTTTCAAAAACCTTACTCCTTGTATTAAATGATTTTATAATCCTATAAATAATTTTGAATCAAAATATTTTTCATTTTTCATTAAAACATATTATAATTGGATGTTTGTATTAAGAAACATGAAGCGGATGCCATCCATTGACAGGAAAAGTCTATTAATAGTCACCCATGCCATCAAAAGCCTTATTACTCGTTTTAAATAATATTATAATTTATAAATTATTTTAAATTGAAATCTTTTTCATTTTTAGTTAAAATAGATAATGATTGGATGTTTTTTCATTGAGAAAAGTAAAGCGAAAGCCATCCATTTATAGTCAATCATGCCTTCGATAGCCTTTTTAGTCATTTTAAATAGTTTTATAATCTTACAAATGATTTTCAATCAAAATGTTCTTCGTATTTGGTTAAAATCAATCATAATTGGATGTTTGCATTGGGAAACTTGAAGCAAATGCCATTAATTGACAAGAAATATCCATATGTAGTCAATCAAGCTTTTAAAAGCCTTGTTACACGCTATAAATGGTTTTATAATGTAATAAATAATTTTCAATAAAAACATTTTCTGTTTTTATTTAAAATTGATCATATTTGAATGTTTACATCAAGAAATGTGACGCATAAACCATCCATTGACAAGAAAAGTCTATTTATAGTCACTTATGCCTTCAAAAGTCCCGTAACTCACTTTAAATGGTTTTATAATCTTATAAATGATTTTAAAACAAAATTTCTTTTCTTTTTGGTTAAAATTGATAATAATTGGATGTTCTCATCAGGAAACATGATGTGGATACCATCCATTGATAAAAAATTTCTATTTATACTCACTCATGCCATCGAAAGCCTTGTTACTTTTTTTTTGAAAGCTCTATTACTTGCTTTAAATGATTTTATAATTTATAAATTATTTTAAATCAAAATCCTCTTCATTTTTATTTACAATTGATCATAATTGGATGTTTTTTTTAGGAAACATGAAGTGAGTGCCATCCATTGACAAAAAATGCCTATTTATAGTCACTCATGCCATCGAAAGCCTTGTTACTCATTTTAAATGGTTTTATAATCTTATAAATGACTTAAAATCAAAATCTTCTTCATTTTCTTGTGAAAATTGATCATAATTAGATGTTTTCAATGGGAAACATAAAGTGAATGCCACCCATTAACAAGAAAAGTCCATTTATAGTCACTCATATTTTCGAAAGCCTAGTTACTAGCTTTAAATGGTTTTATAATTCTATAAATGATTTCAAATCGAAATCTTGTTCATTTATGGTTCAAGCTGATCATGTATGGATGTTTGCATCAAGCAACGTGAAGCCAATGTCATCCATTAATAAAAAAAGTTTATTTATAGTCACTTATGCCACCGAAAGCCTTGTTATTTGCTCGAAATGATTTGATTTTTGATAAATAGTTATAAATTGAAATCTTTTTCATTTTTGGTTAAAATAGGTAGCATTTGGATGTTTGCATTAGATAACATGGAGCATAACCTATCCATTGAAAAGAAAATTTTATTTATAGTCAGTAATGCCTTCGAAAGCCTTGTTACTCTCTTTAAATAGTTTTATAATCTTATAAATGATTTCAAATCTAAATATTCTTTATTTGTAGTTAAAATCTATTATAATGAGATGTTTGCATTAGGAAACCTGAAGTGGATTCTATCAATTCACACGAAATGCCCATATGTAGTCACTCAAGCTATTAGAAGCCTTGTTATACGCTTTAAATGTTTTATAATCTTATAAATAATTTTAAATAAAAATATTTTTTATTTTTAGTTAAAATCAATCATAATTGGATGTTTGCATCAGGAAACATGAAGTGAAAACCATCCATTGGCAAAAAAAGTTTATTTATAGTCAGTCATGCCTTTGATAGTCTTGTAACTCGCTTTAAATGGTTTTATAATGTTATAAATGATTTTAAAATAAAATCTTTTTCATTTTTTGTTAAAATGGATCATAATTGGATGTTTTCATTAGGAAACATGAATGGCTGGATTGACAAGAAATGTCCATTTATGGTCACTCATCCCATCAAAAGCCTAGTTACTTGCTTTAAATAGTTTTATGAAATTATCAATGATTTTTAATTAAAATCTTCCTTGTTTTTGGTTAAAATCAATTATAATTAGATGTTTTCAATGGAAAACATGAAGCGAATGCAGTCCACTGACATGAAAAGTTTATTTCTAGTCACTCATGCCATTGAAAGCCTTGTTAATTGCTTAAAATAGTTTTATAATCTTATAAATGATTTTAAATAAAAAATTTTTTGTTTTTGGTTAAAACAAATTAAAATGGAGGTTTGCATTGAGAAACATGAAATAGATGCCATCCAATGATAGAAAAAGTCCATTTATAGTCACTCATGCCATCAAAAGCCTTGTTACTCGCTTTAAATGATATTATAATTTATAAATGATTTTAAATTGAAGTCTTTTTTGTTTTTGGTTAAAACAGATCATAATTGTATATTTGCATTGTGAAACATAAAGTAAAAGCCATCCATTGACAAGAGAAGGCAATTTATAGTCAATCATGCCTTCGACAGGCTTGTTACTCGCTTTAAATGGTTTTACACTCTTACAAATGATTTCAAATCAAAATCTTCGTATTTGGTTAAAATCAATCATAACTAGATGTTTGCATTGGGAAACTTGAAACAGATGGCACCGATTGACAAGAAATGTCCATTTGTAGTCACTAAAGCCATTGAAAGCGTTGTTACATGCTTGAAATGGTTTTATAATCTTATAAGTGATTTTAAATTAAAACCTTTTTCATTTTTGGTTAAAATCGATCACAATTGGATGTTTGCATTATGAAACATGTAGCACAAACTATCTATTGATATGAAAGGTCCGTTTATAGTCACTCATGCTTTCGAAAGCCTTGTAACTTGCTTTAAATGGTTTTACAATCTTATAAATGATTTTAAAACAACATCCTTTTGAGTTTCGTTCAAATTGATCATATTTGATGTTCTCATTAGGAAACATAAAGCGAATGCCATCCATTGACAAGAAATGTCCATTTATAGTTATTCATACCATCGAAAGCCCTATTACTTACTTTATATCATTTTATAATCTTATAAGTGACTTTAAATCAAAATCTTCTTCATTTTTGCTTAAAACCAATCCTAATTGGATGTTCTTATCAAGAAACATGAAGCAGGTGCCATCAATTAATAAGAAATGTCCATTTATGGTAACTCATGTTATCAAAAGCCTTCTTACTCGTTTTAAATGGTTTTATAATCTTATAAATAATTTTATATCAAAATTTTTTTTCTTTTTCATTAAAATCAATCATAACTAGATCTTGGCATTAGGAAATGTGAAGTGAAAACCATCCATTGACAAGAAAAGTCCATTTATAGTTAGTCATGCTTTCGATAGTCTTGTAACTCGCTTTAAATGGTTTTATAATCTTGTAAATGATTTTAAATCAAAATCTTCTTCATTGTTGGTTAGAATCAATCATAATTGGATGTTCTTATCAGAAGCATGAAATGGGTGCCATCCATTGATAAGAAATTACCATTTGTAGTCACTTATGTCATTAAAAGCTTTGCTACTCGTTTTAAATAGTTTTATAATCTTTTAAATGATTTCAAATCAAAATCTTCATTTTTTGTGAAAATCGATCGTAATTGGATGTATGCAATGGGAAACGTAAAGTGAATACAATCCACTAATAAGAAAAGTCTATTTATAGTAACTTATGCCTTCGAAAACCTTATTACTAGCTTTAAATAGTTTTATAATCTTATAAATGATTTCAATTTGTGATCTTTTTCATTTATGGTTCAAACAAATCATGTTTTGATGTTTGCATCAAGAAATGTGAAGCGAATGTCATTCATTGATAAGAAAAGTATATTTATAGTCACTCATGCCATCAAAAGCCTTATTATTTGCTTAAAATGATTTTACCATTTATAAATGGTTGTAAATTGAAATCTTTTTCATTGTTGGTTAAAACTGATTGTAATTGGCCGTTTACTTAGGAAACATGAAGTGAAACTTGTTCATTGACAACAAAAGTTTATTTATAGTCAGTCATACCTTTGAAAGCCTTATTACTCCCTTTTAAATAGTTTTATAATCTTATAAGTGATTTCAAATTAAACTGTTCTTTATTTTTAATTAAAATCAATTGTAATTGGATGTTTGCAACAGAAAACCTAAAATGCATGCCATCCATTGACAAGAAATGTCCATTTGTAGTCACTTAAGCCATTAGAAGCCTTGTTACATGCTTTAAATGGTTTTATAATCTTATAAATGATTTTAAATCAAATCTTTTTTGTTTTTTGTTAAATCAATCATAATTGGATATTTGCATTAAGAAACGTGAAGTGAAAACCATCCATTGATAAGAAAAGTCTATTTATAGTTAGTTATGCCTTCAACAACTTTATAACTCGCTTTAAATGGTTTTATAATCTTATATATAATTTTAAAATATAATTTATCGATACATTAGAGAGAAAAGGTAAAACTAAAAAAGAATTTTGGGCCATTCCACCCAACTCTTTCTCTTTCTTTCTTTCTTTAGGAACCCAAAAGCTTGACCCTCCAAATTGAATTTTTGAGCCATTTTAAGCTATTCGGAGCTAAAAAAACCATTCTAGAGGTAAAATTTAACATTTTTATCGATTATTTTTCAATTTAATCGATTAATAACTTTGAATTTAACTTTTCTCCAAATTTGGTATTTTCCCCTATTTGTCTTGGATTGAAAAATTTAGAGCTAAGACTAGTGCAATCCAGCTTCTAAGGTATGGGTTTAGCTCATTAATGAAGGATTTGAGCTTGAATAGTTGGACTGCTAGGATTTAGTTAATTGTATGAAAAGTTGTCATTTTTCGAAAGCTATGAATAATTAATATTTTTGTTATGGTGTGTTTGAAGAGGGAAACGGAGTTAAATAAACTCATTGGCAAGCTTGAAAATGATTGGAGACTAGGGATCGAAGCTTGGTAGGGAATGGCTCTTATTGTCACTATGAGTGGGGTTTTTGTGTTCTGAAATGCATGTGATAAATTATGCTTGATAATATGCACTGCCATGGTACATTGAATTGTTATGTTTATATGCCTAGATGATGTATACCTAGGCTAGTATATAATTAATAGATATTACTATATGTGTTTATTATTTATTGCTATTAGGAAGCATGACCTGTTAGGCATCTAGGTGATGTATGATCTTATTGGCTTCTGGATATACTGTGACTAAGTTAGTGTGGTGGTTATACTACGATGTGTGAATGGATTGCCTACTTGTTGATGAAATATTGATATATGATTTGATGTGAGATTGCTCTATATATGTGGTTTTATGCGATATATTTTTAAGGAACTTACTATGTTAAATTGTG
>NW_018397292.1:50143-58464 GCF_002168275.2 Theobroma umbraticum
TGATTGAACTAATATTTATGATATGTTATTGGAACTAAGTCACCCAATTGTATTTGTTGTCATGATATGTATTTCGAGGTTATAACATATGATGAATAAACTATAGGAGAATTATTATGTTTATACACACTCGATATGTGTGAACTTATGTATAGTTGATGTGAAACTGCTGATATATGTGTGGTTATTGAGTTATGATAATTGACGTAAATTATAGTACAGAGATTATTAGTGGCATTGATGGCCAACAGATTTGATGATGTTTCTATTCGATGGATGAATTCTAGACATTGATTAATTTGGATTTGAGTGGAGTCTGATACCCCTGTGACTATGTCCGCGCCTTAATGACAGTGGTAAGTAGGGGTAGTGGTTGAAATCCCACCTGTGATTCTCGCCTGAAATGTACGATGCCATCCATCGAGAGATTACTCTAAATGATGATTATGATGCCACCTCTGTGAGAATACTCCATGTTAGCCAGTCCATTGGGATATTGGCCCTGACGAGGATTGTGATGCAATTTGTGGAGAGAATGCTTTAGATGATGACTTTGATATTCTGCTTGTTGCTTTGCCACTAAATGTGATTTACTCTCCGTTAGTGGCCTTGCCTTGTGCATGATTTGATTCTCCCCTGATTGGCCACCGAGAATGATTTGACTATGTCCAGGGGAGGACTACTCATGGATTTGATTTTGATCTGACATCAGATAGCTATGGAAGGCTTAGGTAACTGTGATGTGATTATGATATGATACTCTGACCACTAGATTGTGTCATGGGCAATGCTTCGAATGACTTGATCGGCTTCAAGGGTAAGCCTATTGATATATGTGATGATGTTAGAGAGATTGAGGATGTTGATAAGTCTTCACATCGAAGATTATAAGGATAATGACATGCCCTCCATTTGGAGATGTTAGCTAGAACACCTAGATGCAAGAATGGTGTACATGTTTTATATGTGAGATTAATATATGTATGACTTTATTATCTGCACCACTCATTGAGTATTATAGTATTCATCCATTTGTGCACCATGTGTAGATAAATAGACCATGAAGGATGGTGGTAAGGGTTGTCTGTAGATAGATCGATTTTGGCATCTGGTAAGTGCTCCATTTAGGTTACTCTGATGAATTTGTCATGAGCTTTCGCAGATCGTTGACTTCTATGTATGTAGGCACAACATGCCATTTGAACTTATATGTAAGGGTCGTTATGTATGAATAGATTTGAATGGCCAATGTATGGCCTTTTGAATATTTATATGGATTGTATGCTCGGGATAATGTATTTTATGTTTGAATTTGTTATAAATATTTGACTATAAATCTCTTGTCATGTTCGTAATATGATTTTGAATTCTAAGGCTTGCTTGGGTCTAGTGGGCTTGCCTACTAGGCTTTTGCGTATATCATGGCCCCCGAATATGGGTCGTGACACATGCCATCGAAAACCCTATTACTCGCTTTAGATAGTTTTATAATCTTATAAATGATTTTAAATCAAAATCTTCCTCGTTTTTTATTAAATCAATCATAATTGGATGTTTACAATGGTAAACGTAAAGCGAATGCACTCCAATGACATGAAAAATCCATTTCTAGTCACTCATGCCATCGACAACCTTGTTACTTGTTTTAAATGATTTTATAATCTTATAAATCATTTTAAATCAAAATATTTTTTTGGTTAAAATAGATTAGAAATAGATGTTTGCATCAAAAAACATGAAGCAATGCCATCCATTAACAAGAAAAGTCCATTTATAGTCACCAAGCCATAGAGAGCCTTGTTACTTGTTTTAAATGATATTATAAGTTATAAGTAATTTTAAGTTGAAATCTTTTTGGTTTTTAATTAAAACAGATGATAATTGTATGTTTATGTCAAGAAACATAAAGCAAAAGCCATCCATTGACAAGAAAAGGCCATTTATAGTCAATCATGTCTTCGATAGGGTTCAATCAAAACTAGATGGTCATATCAAGAAGCTTGAAGCGGATGCTATTGGTTAATAAGAAATATCCATTTGAAGTCACTCAAGCCATTGATCACAATTGGATATTTACATTACAAAACATGAAGCAAAAGCCATCCATTGATATGAAAAGTCCATTTATAGTTATTCATGCCTTTAAAAGCCTTGTAACTCACTTTACATTTTTTTACAATCTTATAAATGATTTTAAAACAAAATACTTTTTAAGTTTGGTTAAAATTGATCATAATTGGATGTTCTCATCAGGAAACATGAAGCAGATGCCATCCATTGACAAGAAATGTCCATTTATAGTCACACATGCTATAAAAAGCCCTATTACTTTCTTTAAATGATTTCATTATCTTATAAATGATTTTAAATCAAAATCTTCTTTATTTTTGGTTAAAGTCGATCATAATTGGATGTTCTTATTAAGAAACATGAAGCAGGTGCCATCCATTGACAAGAAATGTCCATTTATAGTAGCTCATGTCATCAAAAGCCCTGTTGCTCATCTTAAATAGTTTTATAATCTTATTAATGATTTCAAATCAAAATCTTCTTCATTTTTGGTTAAAATCTATCATAATTGGATGTTTGCAATGGAAACGTAAAGTGAATGTGATCTACTAACAAAAAAAGTCCACTTACAGTCACTCATGCCTTCAACAGCCTTGTTACTAGCTTTAACTGGTTTTATAATCTTATAAATGATTTCTAATCACAATCTTTTTCATTTATGATTCAAATAGATCATGTTTGCATCAGGAAATTTGAAGCAAATGCCATTCATTGATAAAGAAGATCCACTTATAGTCACTTGTGCTATCGAAAACCTTGTTATTTCCTCGAAAGCCTTCTTACTTGCTTTAAATAGTTTTGTAATCTTATAATTGATTTCAATTCAAATCTTATTTATAATTGGATGTTTGCATTGGGAAAGCTAAAGTGCATCCATTCATTGGCAAGAAACGTCCATATGTAGTCACTCAAGCCATTGAAAGCCTTGTTACACGCTTTAAATGGTTTTATAATCTTATAAATGATTTTAAATCAAAATCTTCTTCATTGTTAGTTAGAAGCGATCATAATTGGATTTTTTTATCAGAAACATGAAACGAATGCCATCCATTGGCAATAAATGTCCATTTATAGTCACTTATGCCATCGAAAGCCTTATTACTCATTTTAAATGGTTTTATAATCTTATAAATGATTTCAAATCAAAATCTTCTTCATTTTTGGTGAAAATCAAACATAATTGGATGTTTGCATGGGAAACGTAAAGTGAATACAATCCACTAACAAGAAACATCCATTTATAGTCACTTATGCCTTCCAAATCCTTGTTACTAGCTTTAATAGTTTTATAATCTTATAAATGATTTCAAATCATAATCTTTTTCATTTATGGCTCAAACAGAACATGTTTGGATGTTAGCATCGGGAAATGTTAAGTGAATGCCATTCATTGATAAGAAAAGTCCATTTATATCAACTTGTGCTATCAAAAGCCTTGTTAGTTACTTGACATAATTTTACAATTTATAAATGGTTGTAAATTGAAATATTTTTCATTTAAAATTGATAGTAATTGGCTATTTACATTAGGAAACGTGAAGTAAAACCTATCCATTAATAACAAAAAGTTTATTTTTAGTCAGTCATGCCTTCAAAAGCCCTGTTACTCGCTTTAAATGGTTTTATAATCTTCTAAATGATTTCAAATCAAAATCTTCTTTGTTTTTGGTTAAAATCAATTGTTATTGGATGTTTGCATTAGGAAACTTGAAGTGCATGCCAGCCATTTACAAGAAATGTCCATTTATAGTCATTCAAGCCATTGGAAGCCTTGTTACACGTTTGAAATGGTTTTATAATATTATAAATAATTTTAAATCAAAACTTTTTTATTTTTTGGTCAAAATCAATCATAATTGGGTGTTTGCATCAAGACACATGAAGTGAAAATCATCCATTGATAAGAAAATTTGATTTATAATCAATCATGCCTTCAACATTCTTATAACTCTCTTTAAACGGTTTTATAGTCTTATATATGATTTTAAAATAAAATCGTTGTTGTTTTTGGTTAAAATCGATTATAATTGGATGTACTCATTAGGAAATAAGAAGCGGATGCATCCATTAACAAGAAATGTCCATTTATTGTCACTCATGTTGTAACACTGCCAATTTTCAATGTAAATTAATTAAACTAAGAATGATTTACGAATATGTGGAGTCTCGAGGATTTTGATGATATGATATGTATGGCTAGTGTTTAAGAGTGTATACATTGACACTTAGGCAAAACTTTGAGCAAATATGTGATAAATCGCATAATTTGAGGTTTTCATCTAAGTTTTATGTTATGTTTTAGAATTTATGTGTGTGGGATTAATTTAAATGAATGATTTGAGGTGTGATACTAACAAGGAACGACTTTAGGGTGTTGAACATGGATTTTTCGAGATCTTGAAAAGCTTAGAACTGCCTATAGAGGTAAAAATATCGATACATATCCCAATGCATCGATACATACATGGCAAGATGAACAACAAAGGCCTCGGGAAGAATATTTTATTGATACATTTGTGAATGTAACGATAGATTTGGCCAACGATGAATATATATCAATACATTTGAAGTAAAAAGCACCCAAGGGCATTTTGCTTGAAATGTATCAATACATTTATTCGAAATTAAGGCAAATGTATCGATACATTTGGACAATGTATGGATACATTAGAGAGAAAAGGTAAACATAAAAAGGGATTTCAGGCCATTCCACTTAACTCATTCTCTCATTTTCTCTCTCTAGGAACCTAAAATCTTAACCCTCCAAATTGAAATTTTAAGCCATCTGAAGCTATTTGGAGCTCAAAAAACCATTCTAGAGGTAAGATTTAACGTTTTAACCTATTATTTTCTAATTTAATTGGTTAATAACTTCGAATCTAACTTTTCTCTAAATTTGGTATTTTCCCTATTTCTCTTGGATTGAGGATTTTAAAGCTAAGCCTAGTGCAATCCAGGTTCTAAGGTATGCGTTTAGCTCATTAATAAAGGATTTGAGCTTCTATACTTGGATTACTACGATTTAGTTAATTATATGAAAAGTTGGCATTTTTTGAAAGCCATGAACAATTAATATTTTTGTGTTTTGGTGTGTTTGAAAGGGGAAATAGAGTTAAATCAACTTATTGGCAAGCTAGACAATGATTGAACACTAAGGATCGAAGCTTGGTGGGGAATGGCTCCTATTGTCACTATGAGTGGGGTTTTTATGTTTTAAAACTCATGTGATACATTATGCACGATCATATGCTCTGCCATGGTGCATTGAATTGTTATGTTTATATGCCTAGATGATGTATGCCTAGGCTAGTATATAATTAATGGATATTATTATACGTGTTTATTTCTAATTACTATTGGGAAACATGAGTTGTTCGGCATCTAGGTGATGGATGATCATAATGGCTTCTGGATATACTATGACTAAGTTAGTGTGGTGGTTATATTATGATGTGTGAATGGATTGCCCACTTGTCGATGAAATATTGATGTATGATTTAATGTGAGATTGCTCTATATATGTGGTTTTATGTGATATATGTGGGAGGAACTTACTATGTTAAATTGTGGATTTGAGAATGATTGAACTAATATTTATGATACATTATTGGAACTAAGTTGCCCAATTGTATTTGTTATCATGATATGTATTTAGAGGTTATAACAGATGATGAATAAACTTTTGAAGAATTATTGTGTTTATACACGGTCGATATGTGTGAACTTATTTATAGTTGATGTGAAACTGTTGATATATGTGTGGTTATTGAGTTCTGATGATTGACATGAATTATGGTACATAGATTATTAGTGGCATTGATGGCTCCCAGACTTTATGACGTTTTGTTCAATGGTTGAATTTTGGACATTGATTAATTTAGGTTTGAATAGAGTCTAAAACCTCTGTGACTATGTTCGTGCCTTCGAGATAGTGGTAAATAGAGGTAGTGGTTGAAATCTCACATGTGATTCCTGCCTGTAGTGTTTGATGCCATCCGTCGTGAGATTACTCCAGATGATGATTGTGATGCCACTTGTGTTAGAATACTTTTGGTGAGGCTATCCATTGGGATATTGCCCGGACGAGGATTGTCATGCCCCCCATGGAGAGATTTCTTTAGATGATGACTTTGATACTTTACCAGTTGTGTTGGCACTATACGTGATTTGCTTTCCACCAATGGCCTTACCCTATGCGTGATTTGATCCTCATCCGGTTGGCCACCGAGCATGATCTGACTTTGTCCAGGGGAGTACTACTCATTGATTTGATTTGCGTATGACGTCAGATAGCTGTGGAAGGCTTAGGTAACTATGATATGATTATGATGTGATACTTCCACCACTAGAGTGTGCCGTGGAGAATGATTCGAATGACTTGATCAGCTTCGAGGGTAAGCCTATTGATATATGTGATGATCTTTGGAAAGATTGATGCCTTCACATCGAAGATTATAAGGATAATGGCATGCCCTACATTTAGAGATCTTTGCTAGAACACCTAGACTCACAGATGGTGCATATGTTTTATATGTGAGTTTAATATATGTATGACTTTATTATCTGCACCACTTATTGAGTATTATAGTACTCATCTATTTGTGTACCATGTGCATATTAATAAACCATGAGAAAGGGTGGTAAAGGTCATCTATAGATAGACTAATTTTGGCATCCGGTAAGTTCTCTATTTTGGGTACTCTGATGAGTTTGTCACAAGCTTTCACATATGGTTGACTTCTATGTATGTAGGCACAATGTGCTATGTGAACCTATATGTAAGGGTTGTTATGCATGAACCCAATTTGAATTGGAAATGTATGGCCTTCTGAGTATTTATATGGATTGTACACCAGGGATAATGTATTTTTGGTTGAATTTGTTATAAACATTTGACTGTAAATCTCTTGACATGTTTGTAATATATTTTGAATTTTGAGGCTTGCTTGGGTTTAGTGGGCTTGCTTGCTAGGCTCATGCATTGGTTATGGCCTCCGAATTTGTGTCATCACACATGCCATCGAAAGCCCTCTTACTCGCTTTAAATGGTTTTATAATCTAATAAATGATTTTAAATCAAAATCTTCTTCGTTTTTGGTTAAAATCAATCATAACTGGATGTTTCTAATGGAAAATATGAACCAAATGCACTATACTGACACGAAAGATCCATTTCTAGTTACCCATGCGAACGAAAGCCTTGTTACTTGCTTTAAATGGTTTTATAATCTTATAAATGATTTTAAATCAAAATCTTTTTGTTTTTTGTTCAAACAGATTACAAATGGATGTTTTCATCAAGAAACATAAAGTGAATGTCATCCATTGATAAGAAAAGTCCATTTATAGTCACTCATACCATTAAAAGCTTTGTTACTCATTTTAAATGATATTATAATTTGTAAATAATTTTAAATTGAAATCTTTTTTATTTTTTCTTAAAACAGATCATAATTGGATGTTTGTATTGAAAGCATAAAGCAAAAGCTATGCATTGACAAGAAAAGACCATTTATAGTCAATCTTACCTTGGACAAGCTTGTTACTCATTTTAAATGGTTTATAATCTTACAAGTACTTTCAAATCATAATCTTCTCAGTATTTGGTTAAAATCGATTATAACTAGATTTTTGGATCGAAAAACTAAAACGGATGCCATCAATTGATAAGAAATGTCCAATTGTAGCCACTCAACCCATTGAATGCCCTACTATACTATTTAAATGATTTTATAATCTTATAAATAATTTTAAAACAAAATATTTTTCATTTTTAATTAAAATAGATCATAATTGGATGTTTACATCATGAAATGTGAAGCAAAAATCATACATTGACATGAAAAGTCCATTTGTAGTGACTTATGCCTTTGCAAGCCTTGTAACTTACTTTAAATGGTTTTATAATCTTATAAATGATTTTAAAACAAAATCATTTTTGTTTTTAGTTAAAATTGATCATAACTAGATGTTCTCATCAAGAAATATGAAACAGATGTGATCCATTGAGAAAAAATGTCCATTTATAATCAGTCATGCCATCAAAAGCCCTATTATTTGTAATGACCTCTTCCCTCGATCGCTACCAGCATTCCAGACTTGCGAGTGAACCTGCCAAATCTCAAACAAGCCTTAGTTAAACTTCCAAGCAATTTAATCTAAAATTACAATTTTAAGACCATTGTTTAGTTAAACCAAATAATCACAATATTTAAAGCATGGCAGCTAGAAACTAATAACTAGGTTTGATA
>NW_018397292.1:58474-60457 GCF_002168275.2 Theobroma umbraticum
ATTTCAACATAATATGTAGTAGTCATACATAACCTTAAGCTCTAGTCAATACATTTCTAGTAACTATTAATTATTACAAGCTTGACTATTTGACACAAACGACCTCTAGGCAGCGGAGCGACTATGAGTTGAAGTCTAGAGATGCCATTACCTAGGTTGTAGCCAGCCTCGAGATGCTGAATAAGGCACTAGAACTGATTACTTATCTGCAAAAAAAAATAAGGAGGGGTGAGTCTCACAGACTCAATGATCATCAACTCCGTGAGTAGGGCGTAGCTGGGAAACAAGCTAAAGGTAGAAGATTTGAATATTAAAAACATAAGAATATAAGTAGACAATTTACTCAAAAAGGGAAGTTTGTACCTTATATAAAAATAAGTAAATTTATGCTAAATAATCATTTAAATCAAATATCAACCCAAGTCATGGAAAGATTCCTACCATCAAAATCACTTAACATCGGGTTTAAAGTAATTAAATGTCATCATGCATGCTTCCGTAAAATCTAACATTTACAAAACTTATGTGCAATTTCATAATTCATCTCATACACAAAGAATTAAATCGAATTTCATCATATAAGCAAGGGAGCAATAGAAAAACTATTCTTTTTCACCATATGAAAATTACTTATGTGAAAAACCCAAAGAGATATCACTCTCGAGTGGGAATAGAAATATAAGCACATGGACCCGCTTCCACGTAATAACGTCCAGGAGCTTCGCTCCACCGGATCTCCACATTCCATGGCAATCTCAATGATGTTGGCCGACATCGGAGAAATCAGGCGGTCGCAACCGCGTATAATAACTTGTGACCTAGCTACGTAAAATCACAGACCCTAGCCCCAGCCATGTCTAACAGCCCATCAACGACCCAAAAGTTCTCTAGCTAGAGCTCACTTGTGTAAAAGGGTCACACTTAACCGGAGTGATAGCCGGCCTACTCTCAAATCTCCCGGTTTAATGAAACCGTTTTAAAATATAGTTGGGTCCTCAAAATGCATTTCAAAAATCATTATCAAAATGTTCACATAGCACATGATAAATTCTCGAGTAAGACTCTAAAATATAACTTGTTATATGAGATTGAAAGATCATTTAGCATGGTGAATATATGTTTCCATCATGACTGCATATCACACAAACTATAAGGCACATACTTGACATAAATCGTAAAGAAAAACTTGTTTCCCAACTTCAAGAACCTTTACGTATATTTATATATGTATATAGCTTATATATTTTCAAAGCCATTTTCAAAGTCATAACATCCACAATTTCCTAATATTTCTACCAACTCATGCTTTCCACAATTTTTTTTCATTAAAATAAATCAACACATATTTATATATATATACATAATCATAGGAAATTTTAAAATGGATACTGCCTACTCACCTTACAATAGCGGGATACTATGGCGCTATTAATTCAAGTTCGTATCTAGCTAATTCTACTTGCAATCTCTTGTTACTTCCTCCAACACGCCGTTTCGACGGATTACTTACTATATTTTTCCTAACAACTATTCAAACCCAGTACATTTAATTACACTAATAAATGGCAGCATATCAACCATCAATCCTTAACTAAATCTCATAAATTTTTATCAACATCCCCCACAACATTTATTACACAATCCATATACTTTAACCAACCAAACTCATACAACACAATATAATCACCTAGCATGCTTATCTCACAGTTTATGTTTGAATTTCTCAAATATAATTCACAACCTCTTCACATCTAAGATTACCTCTTCTGCCACAAGCATAATTACACATAAAAATCAATTTACAAAGCATGCTTTCATCCAAACTAACAATTTCCACTTCCTTACCATAAAATCTTGAGCCAAAGCACTAACCCTTCTTAAGTTCGGTTATGGGGGAGGAAAAAGGGAAGAAACTTCATGAGGAGGAAGGAGGAAAGAAAGAAACATACAAGAAAATGGAGAAAGGACTTGATGTCCGGTTGG
>NW_018397292.1:60467-60534 GCF_002168275.2 Theobroma umbraticum
AGCCACGGTTGGAAGAAAGAAAACGCACAAGGAGAAAAGTGATGGTGGAATTGAAGAAAGAAAAGAA
>NW_018397292.1:60544-60650 GCF_002168275.2 Theobroma umbraticum
GGACAAAAGAGTGAAGGTTCTAGTAATTTAATGAGATAAGAAGAAGAAAGTAACAAGAATTGCACTTTTTTGGCCGGCCATGTGGGTGTGGATGGAAAGAAAATCC
>NW_018397292.1:60660-83997 GCF_002168275.2 Theobroma umbraticum
CAAAGCTATTTATTTGGTCAACATGTGAAACATTCCTTGTCTCTTTCCCTTTGTTCCTTCTCCCGTCCTTTCCTTCCTTTCTTTGTACCAAATTTCTAACAAAGGCTCACATAGGTGGCCGACCATAAGGAGACAAGGACAAAAGTCAAAGCTTCCTTTATAAGGTTTGACCAAGCTAAATAGTAAAATCACCATTTTGCCATCCTAAGTTCTCATTTTCTTTTTATTAAGTCCTCCCATCACGTTTTAAATTCCAATTTCCTTCTATTTCCTTTCTTGACATGTGTGAAAATATAATATAATGTTTGCACCCCATTAACGTGTCACCATAATATTTAAATATATACTTATCCGATTGTGCTTTATTTCATAAAGACACGTTGGTTCCCTCTAACTTCATTGTTTTCCTCCGAATTTCTTCTTTTCTTCTTCTGCCCCACTTAGATTAGTCATATAACCCTCTATCTTAATTAATCTCACTGATAAATAAAATATTACTATTTTAATATTATTTTATTTATAAAATATTTTTTTATTGAAAAATATTTTTTTTACTTGTTACTATTCTCTAACGCTTAGATTTATGTCAAACGACCCTTCTTCTCATTAATAGAGTCTTATTAACTTCTAAACGTGGGTACGGGGTGTTACATTATTCACTTCGCATGGTTTTATAATCTTATAAATGATTTTAAATCAAAATCTGCCTCATTTTTGGTTAAAATCAATAATAATTAGATGTTTTTATTAGGAAATGAGAAGCGCGTGCCATCCATTGACAAGAAATGTCTATTTATAGTTAGTCATGCCATCAAAAGCTTTGTTACTCCTTTTAAATGTTTTTATAATCTTATAACGGATTTCAAATCGAAATCTTCTTCATTTTTAGTTTAAATAGATCATAATTGGATGCTTATAATGGGAAACATAAAGCAAATGTCATCCACTAATAAGAAAAGTCCATTTATAGTCACTCATGCTTTCGAAACCCTTATTACTAGCTTTAAATGATTTTATAATGTTATAAATGATTTCAAATCAAAATCTTTTATATTTGTGGTTTAAATAGATCATGTTTAGATGTTTGCATTATGAAACGTGAAGAGAATGCCATCCATTGATAAGAAAAGTTCATTTATAGTCACTAGAGCTATCGAAAGCATTACTCGAAATGAAAATATAATTTATAAATGGTTGTAAATTGAAATATTTTTCATTTTCAGTTAAAATAGATAGTAATTGGATGTTTGCATTAGGAAATGAGAAGCAGAACCTATCCATTGACAAAAAAAATTTATTTATAGTCAGTCATGCCTTGGAAAGCTTTGTTACTCGTTTTAAATTATTTATAACCTTATCAATGATTTCAAATCAACATCTTCTTTGTTTTTAGTTAAATCAATTATAATTGGTTATTTGCATTGGGAAACTTGAAGTGTTTGTCATCCATTGACAAGAAATGTCCATTTGTACCCACTCAAGCCATTAGAAGCTTTGTTGCACGCTTTAAATAGTTTTATAATTTTATAAATGATTTTAAATCAAAATCTTTTCTGGTTTTTGTTAAAATCAATCATAATTGAATGTTTTCATCAAAAAACGTGAGGTGAAAACCATCCAATGACAAGAAAATCCCATTTATTTTCAGTCATGCCTTCGACAACCTTGTGATTCACTTTAAATGGTTTTATAATCTTTTAAATGATTTTAAAATAAAATCCTTTTCATTTTTGGTTAATATCTATCATAATTGGATGTTCTCCTTAGGAGACATAAAGCAAATGCATCAATTGACTAGAAATATCTATTTATAGTCACTCATGTCATCGAAAGCTGTATTACTTACTTTAAATAGTTTTGTAATCTTGTAAATGATTTTAAATAAAATTGTTCTTTGTTTTTGGTTAAAGTCAATCATAATTGGATGTTTCCAATGGGAAATGTGAAGTTAATGTACTCCATTGATACGAAAAGTCCATTTCCAATCACTCATGCCATCGAAAGCCTTGTTACTTTCCTCAAATAGTTCTATAATCTTATAAATGATTTTAAGTCAAAATCTTTTTGTTTTTGGTTGAAACAGATTACAATTAGATATTTGCATTAGGAAACATGAAGTGGATGCAATCCATTGACAAGAAAAGTCCATTTAGATTAACTTACGCCATTAAAAGCCTTGTTACTTGCTTTAAATGATATTATAATTTATAAACGATTTTAAATTGAAATCTTTTTGGTTTTTGGTTGAAACAAATCATAATTGGATGTTTGCATTAAGAAACATAAAGTGAAAGCCATCCATTAATAAGAAAAGACCATTTATTATCAATCATGCCTTCGACAGGCTTGTTACTAGCTTTAAATGGTTTTATAATCTCACAAATAAATTCAAATCAAATTCTTCTCTGTTTAGTTAAAATCAATCATAACCGGATGTTTGCATCAAGAAACCTAAGGCATATGCCATTGATTGACAAGAAATGTCTATTTGTAGTCACTCAAGCCATTAAAAACCTTGCTTCATGCTTTAAATGGTTTCATAATCTTATAAATGATTTTAAATCAAAACCTTTTTTGTTCTTAGTTAAAATCAATCACAATTGGATGTTTTCATTAGGAAATGTGAAAGAAAAACCATCCATTGACATAAAAAGTCCACTTATAGTCTCTCATGCCTTTGAAAGCCTTGTAACTCACTCATGATTTTATAATATTAAAACAAAATCTTTTTCATTTTTGGTTAAAATTGATCATAATTGGATGTTCTCATTAGAAAACATGAAGCGAATGCCATCCATTGGACAACAAATGTCCATTTATAGTAAGTCATGCCATCAAAACCCTTGTTACTCACTTTAAATGGTTTTATAATCTTATAAATGATTTTAAATCAAAATCTTCTTCATATTTGGTTAAAATCCATCCTAATTTGATGTTCTTATCAAGAAACATGGAGCAAGTGCCATGCATTGATAAGAAATGTCCATTTATAGTCACTCATGCAATCGAAAGCCTTATTCCTTGTTTTAAATGGTTTTATAATCTTATAAATGATTTTAAATCAAAATCTTCTTTATTTTTGGTTAAAATAAATCATAGTTGGATGTTTGCAATGGGAAACATAAAGCGAATGCTATCTACTAACAAGAAAGTTCCCATTTATAGTCTCTCATGCCTTCAAAAGCTTTGCTACTAGTTTTAAATGGTTTTATAATCTTATAAATGATTTCAAATCAAAATATTTTTCATTTATGGTTCAAACAAATCATGTTTGGATGTTTGCGTCAGGAAACGTGAAGCGAATGATATCAATTGATAAGAAAAGTCCATTTATAGTCACTTTTGCCATCGAAAAACCTTATTAGTTACTTGAAATGATTTTATAATTTATGAATAGCTGTAAATTGAAATCTTTTCGTTTTTACTTAAAACATATAGTAATTAGACATTAGGAAACCTGAAGTGAAACCTATCCATTGATAAGAAAAGTTTATTTATAGTCGGTCATACCTTGTAAAAGTCTTATTTCTTGCTTTAAATGGTTTTATAATCTTATAAACAATTTTAAATCAAAATCTTCTTTGTTTCTTGTTAAAATCAATTAATATTGGATGATTGCATTAGGAAACCTGAAGTGTTTATCATCTGTTGACAAGAAATGTCCATTTGTAGTCACTTAAGCCATTAGAAATCTTGTTACATGCTTTAAATAGTTTTATTAACTTATAAATGATTCTAAATCATAATCGTTTTTGTTTTTGGTTAGAATTGATCATAATTGGATGTTTACATTAAGAAATGTGAAGTGAAATCTATCCATTAATAAGAAAAGTACATTTATAGTTAGTCATGCCTTCAATAGCCTTATAACTCACTTTAAATGGTTTTATAATCTTCTAAATAATTTTAAAACAAAATCATTTTATTTTTTATTAAAACATATTATAATTGGATGTTGCATTCGGAAACATGAAGCGAATGCCAGCCATTGACAAGAAAAGGCCATTTAAAAATAATTTTATAAATAATATCATATCATTTATAAAAAATATAAATAATCTATCCAACTATAATGGCCTTTCTTGTCAATGGCCATTTATAAATTAGTTAAAGCGGAAGCTTTATTACTTGTTGTAAATGATATTATATATATAAATAATTTTAAATTAAAATCTTTTTCGTTTTTGGTTAAAACAGATCATAGTTGGATGATTGCATTCAGAAACATAAAGTGAAAGCCATCCATTGACATGAAAAGGCCATTATAGTCAATCATGTCCTTGACAGGCTTCTTACTCACTTCAAATGGTTTTATAATCTTACAAATAATTTCAAATCAAATTCTTCTCTATATTTGGTTAAAATCAATAAGAACTAGATGCTTGCATCAAGAAACCTGAAGTGGATGCCATGCTTTGAAAGCCTTTGAAATCAAGCCTTTGAAAGCCTTGCTACATGCTTTAAATGTTTTTATAATCTTATAAATGATTTTAAATCAAAATTGTTTTCATTTTTTGTTAAAATCTATCACAATTGGGTGTTTGCATTATGAAACGTGAAGCAAGTTGATGTAGGGATGTTGTAAAAGACACTTAGGTGTTGTGAAAGACACCAAGCGTGACGAGGTTAGAAACTCCACTAAAGTAAACCACCAATCTTGACAACGTTATAAAAGCACACTAAGGTGAAGAATAACTAACCAAAGTGGGGTTTTGGCTATTCTTCATGAAGCTTCTTAACTTGCTTAGCACGTTCTTCAGCATCAGCACTAAATTCACGAGTAGTTGGTAATGCAGGATGGTCCAAAGGACTAAAAGGGCGTTTTCCATACACTACTTCAAAGGGACATTTTCTAGTGGTTTGACTCATAGAATTTTTATAAGAAAATTCTGCTTGTGCTAATACAAGATTCCATTGGTGAATGTGTTTACCCACAAAGCTTCGTAATAAGTTTCCCAAATATTTTTGACCACTTCTGTTTGACCATCGATTTGAGGATGACTTGCTGAACTAAATTGCAAGTGAGTTCCCATTTTCCTCTAAAGAGTTTGCCAAAAATGACACATGAACTTCACACCTAGATCTGAAGTTTTTGTTTTTGGAATTCCAAGAAGATGCACAATTTATTTAAAGTACAAATTACCTATGAAAGAAGCATCATCAGTTTTATGGCATGGCACAAAATAAGCCATTTTGGAAAATCTATCAACGACTACCATTACAAAGTCCTTTTGCCTTTGAGATCTTGGTAAACCCAAAACAAAATCCATACTAATATCCACCTAAGTAGCTTTAGGAAAATCTATCAACGACTACCATTATCAGTGTTTTGATTTCCAAGTTTGGCAATATGGCAAATACGACACCTTTGAATATGTTGAAAGATATCTCGTTCCAGCTTGGGCTAATAAAACTTTTCTTTCACAAGAGCCAATGTTTTGTCTTTCCCAAAATGTCCTACTAATCCTCCATTATGAGCCTCCCAAATAATAGATTGGCGTAAAGAACATTGAGGAAGGCATAGTTCATTGCCTTTGAAAGGATATCCTTATTGTTGATGAAATTGTCGATAAGGATGTTGGGAGTTGGATTTTCATATCTCACCAAATTCAGGATCTTTCTCATATAATTCTTTCACAACTTCAAAGCCAACAACTTTCAATTGTAAGGTAGAGAGGAGAGTAAGGTGACGACTTAAAGCATCAACTACTTTGTTTTACGCACTTGATTTGTGCTTGAGGAGAATTGGAAATGCTTGAAGAAACTCACTCCTAATTGCATGTCACCAATCAAGCTTGAGTTTGGAGTTAAGGTCTTTGTGGGCTTCATGGTCAGAGTACAAAATGAATTGTTTTGGCAACAAATAATGGCTCCAATGATCCAAGGCTCAAATAACAGCATAAAACTCCTTATCATACATTGAATTTTTCAATTTTGTATCATTGAGTTTTTCACTAAAACAAGCAATTGGTCTTCCTTCTTGAGAAAAAACCGCAAAAATACCAACATTAGAGGCATCACAATCAACTTCAAACACCAAATCAAAGTTCAAAACTGCAAGCACAGGAGCTTTAGTAATCCTTTCTTTCAATTCCTTGAAGCTATGTTGTGCCTTGATACTCCATATAAAACTATCTTTCTTAAGGCATTCAATAAGCAGAGCAGCAACAGAACTGAAGGTTTTGATGAAACGTCAATAAAAGGAGGTCAATCCATGGAAGCTTCAAACATCATGAATTGACTTCAGAATTGGCCAATTGATAATAGCATCAACTTTGCTTTGGTCCACTTCTATCCCTTGGTTTGAAACAACATATCTTAGGAAGATAACTTTATTTGTCATAAATTCACACTTCTTTAAGTTAACAAAAAGCTTTTGCTCTCAAAGTACTTTAAATATCTGCCGTAAATGTTCTAAATGTTCTTTTTGACTTCTACTATATGCCAAAATATCATCAAAATAAACCACAACAAACTTTCCAATAAAAAGATGAAATATCGGGTTTATTAGGCGCATATAGGTGATAGGTGCATAAGAAAGGCCAAATGGCATAACTGTCCATTTATATAGCCCATCACAAGTTTTAAATGCACATTTCCATTCATCTCCAGGTCGCATTCAAATTTGGTGATAACCACAACGCAAATCGATCTTGGAGAAGATAATAGCACTATGCAATTGATCCAACAAATCATCAAGTCTAGGAATGGGAAAACGATATTTGATGGTGATTTTGTTCATGGCACGACTATCAATGCACATGTGCCATGTTCCATCTTTTTTAGAACTAATAAAGTAGGAACAACATAGTGGCTAACTCTTTTCTCTTACCAGGCCTTTCTTCAAAAGTTATTTGACTTGATGTTGTAACTCCTAATGCTCTTGTGGACTCAAGCGAGAAGCAGGCTTGTTTGGAATTACATAATTGGGAATGAAATCAATGGCATGTTGAATATCTCACATTAATGGCAGTCTATGGGGTATCTCATTAGGTACAACATCACAAAACTCTTCAATTATGGGTTTGACATCTTTGGATAAGGTTGAAGATAGTTCATTCTCCTCACAGATTAATGAGAGGTATAAAAAGCTTGACAAACGATAAGCTTTTTTTAAAGTAGACATAATGATGAGTGCTTTATCTTCCTCATGTTTCTTTGGTTAGTCTTTTGGCTTTAATGAAGTTAACATAATTTTTACTCCATCCATGATGAAGGAATAAGTATTCTTGTATCCATCATGGTGAGCTTGACGATCATATTACCATGGGCATCCTAACAACAAGTGGCATACGTCCATTGGGATAAGATAACACCAGACTTCATCTTCACACTTATTTTTGATAGAGAATTGAACACAATAATGCTTTGTCACCTTAGGTTTGTTTCCTTTTCTCAGCCATTATACTTGTAAGGATGAGTATGTTCTTCAGTTGAAAGTTTCAACTTTTCCAACATGTAGTTGGCAACAACATTCTCACAGCTTCTACTATCAATATTGACATTAGAAACCTTCTCTCGGGATGTGCACCTTGTATGGAATATGTTATGACGAAGCCAACTTTCATCTTCTATCATCATAGCAATGTTAAGGTTACAATGAACAACAAGAGCTTCTCTATGGCCAGCATACACTTCTTCTATCTCTTTGTTGTTGAATATTTTTGGCTCATCATCTACTTCTTCTAGGCTAGGTTCTTCCATAACTTTTTCTTCAACTAAGGAGATAATTCTTTGATTTAGACAATCAGAAGCAATACCCCCAAATCCTTGGCATTTGAAGCACTTTTTGTTCACATTAAAAGTATGATTAGAAGTAGTCTCTTTATTGTTTGGTGTTTTGGAAGCGTTGACCCTTGGAGGTGAAATGGTTATCGAACTTTTTTTCCCACGGTTTGAGGTGGAATATTTTTGTCTAGTAGAACTCACTTAGCATTTCCATAATCATTGTTTCTCAACCTTTAATGCTAGTCTAATGACTTCATTTAAGTTCCAATATGGTTGTAGTTGAACAACATCTGCAATTTCAATATTAAGACCCCCAAGATAACTAGCTACAGTTTGTTCTTCAGGCTCATGGACATCACACTTCATGTGAAGTTGTTCGAACTCCATTATATATTCGTCCATCAACATTGCTTTTTGCCTCAAGTTATGAAATTTGATAAAAATTTATTATTGATAATGCTAAGGAAGGAACTTACGCTTGAGTTCTCGACGCATCTTATCCCTTGTTTCGATCTTGTTGCGTCCTTCTCTTTCTTCTTTCGTTTTGAGATTTTCCCACCAGATAAAAGCATGCTTCTTCAATTTAATTGCCACAAGCTTCACTCATTTTTCATCAGGAATATCTTTGAGCTCGAAAATACTTTCCACTATGTAGAGCCAGTCAAGGAAGTCATCAAGATGAAGTCTTCCTTCAAACTCAAGAATGTCAACTTTAATTCCCAAATCTTTGGTAGCAGCAGTTCTCATGCGACAAATAGGTACTTCTTTATTAGAGGATGAATTTTGATGAAACGGTTGGCGTCATTCTTTTCATCAATAGAGCTGCTATTGTTGATTTTGAGCATCACGTCTTGCTAATTGCTATTGTATTCTTGAATTTGCTGGAGTAGTTCTACAATCTCAATCTTGTGATCATCTCTTTGATGATTTTTGCATCTTGGTGACATTTTATTGTTTGGTGATGAAGATTTGGTGATGTAGAAAAAAGACGATGATATAACTATAAAGCAAAAAACATTACCTGAACAAGGAATATCGAAACTCTACAATGAACCTAAACTATGCAGTGAATAATGATCCTCCCACTATGATACCAAACTAATGTCAGGGCATTGTAAAAGACACCTGGGCATTGAGAAAGACACCAACCATGGTGAGGTTGGAAACTCCACTAAGGTGAACCACCAATGTTGGCAAGGTTAGAAAGCCCTACTAAGGTGGAGAATAGCCAAAATCCCACTTTGGTTGGCTAGGCCAAAGATACGAAAGCCTTTTACTATTTAAAAAGAGCCTAGAGAAATTAGCACTCCTGCTTAAGAAGATATTATTTTTTAACTCTCAACTTGAATGTCCCATAACTAAGCTTAAGGGTTCTATTTATAGTATTATAGGCCCACATCCTAATAAAACTTTACTTCTAGTTGTCTAATACAATTAGAATAATTAACAAGAGATTTAAATAAAATAAGTGTTCTATTCCTAAATAGAACATGACTAGCTTAAATTCCCAATACAAGTAAAAGAAGAATTCTATTATACATATAATTCCTAAATAACAATCTAATAATATACTCCTGTATCACAGGTGCCATCCATTGACAAAAAATGTTCATTTATAGCTACTTATGCCATTGAAAGCTTTGTTGCTCATTTTAAATGGTTTTACAATCTTATAAATGATTTTAAATCAAAATCTTCTTCATTTTTAGTTAAAATATATCATAGTTGGATGTTTGCAATGGGAAACTTAAAGCGTATGCCATCCACTAACAAGAAAAGTCCATTTATAGTCACTCATGCCTTTAAAAGCCTTGTTACTAGCTTTAAATGGTTTTAAAATCTTATAAATGATTTCATATCAAAATCTTTTTCATTTATGGTTCAAACAGATCATGTTTGGATGCTTGCATTGGGAAACATGAAGTGAATGCCATCTGTTTATATGAAAAGTCCATTTATATTCACTCATGTCATCGTAAGCCTTGTTAGTTGCTCGAAATAATTTTATAATTTATAAATGTTTTAAATAGAAATCTTTTTCATTTTAGGTTAAAACAGATCATAATTGGATGTTTACATTAAGAAACGTGAAGTGAAACCATCCATTGACAAGATAAGTTTATTTATAGTTAGTCACGCCTTCTAAAGCCTTGTTACTCGCTTTAAATGGTTTTATAATCTTATAAATGAGTTTTGTAACACCCGATACTTTTGTATGGTGGTTAATATGACCGTAAGGATAAGATGAAGGTCAATTGAAGTCAATTGATGTAATTAAGAGTATTGAAGTGTGAAAGGAATATTTTAAAATAAAATATACTGTATGCAAAAAAATAACAATAAAATAATAATATTTTATCAAGGTCAAAGTCGTGGAGCAAAAACATGTTATAACGCTAAACCAAGGCAAATTAAGATGTTTTTGGAGCCTTAGAGGTCAAGTGGAAAATTTTGGAATAAGATAATATTTTATTAATAAATATTACTAAAATAATATTACAATAATTTTTACGTAATAATGGACTGCCTCACATAAATTATGTCTCAAGCTTATGTGGGGGAGTTGTAAATAGGATTATTTGATATAATGAATAAAATGATATTTTATTCCTTTTATACTATTTTAAATAATTAATTTTAGGTGACATGAATATATATATATATATGAGTTAGGAATATTGGACACATAGTTGATTAATTAAGTAAATAAGGATGTGCAGTGTAAGGAATTAATGTATGTGAAGTTACTATTGCATGCAAATGATTCCATGCAAAATGTGTGGTGCAAGTGGGAGTAAGTGGGACCCCCTACAATGTAAAGAAAAGAAAAAAAAGGTGATTTCATTCAATGGCATTAGCCAAAAAGGAGACCAAATAGAATTCAAGAGTGAAAGAATTGCATGAAAGACTATTGGGTTCAAAAAAGGTAGGTTTAAATAGAAATTAAATTGAAGAATGGGAGGATATTGGCCATTGCGAGTGATGGTTGGATAAGGATAATAAGGGAGGATATTTAACCAATAACGTAAAGGGAAAATCGGTGCATGAAAAACTATTGGATGGCAAAGTGGTCCAATAGGAGAATAAAAGAGTAAATGTAGGAATTAAAAAAAAGAAAGGGACATCATAAGGAAGGCTTAGAGAACTTTGTCAAACCCACACCTTTGAGAGAGAAAAAGATAAAAAACTTAGTTCTCGTGATGCCTCACCCAAAAAGAGAAAGAAAATAGAAGAAAAAAGAAATTCACGGGAGGGCTCGATTTTGAAGAGATTTAAAGAAACCATGAGATTTCCTTCCCTCTACCTTGTTGGGTTTTGACATTTCACCACTTAA
Organism: Theobroma umbraticum; assembly: GCF_002168275.2. Classification (NCBI taxonomy): domain Eukaryota; kingdom Viridiplantae; phylum Streptophyta; class Magnoliopsida; order Malvales; family Malvaceae; genus Theobroma; species Theobroma umbraticum. The sequence goes on from NW_018397292.1 coordinate 71,723, forward strand.
GGAATCCTTATTCTTCAATAGAGAACTCTGGAGCTTTAAAGGAGGTGTAAAGCTTGGTTTCAACATTCAACTGAGAAAAGGTAAGAATTATGGTTTTCGCTTAAATATGTTTTGAAGATTAGTTGGTAACAATGGAAATGCTTGCGACAGCAAAGATCTAGAAGATTTGAAAGAAAATAGCAGCATGCATGTCACCAAACCGTGGTTGAATGGTGGATTTGAAGTATAAATAAAAAGGGGTAAGTATGTTATTGAATTTTTAATCTTATAAGTGGTAGAAGATGTAGACATTAAATTAGTAAGCTATTGTGGTAGCCTTGATGATCAAAGCTTTGGAGGAATATTAGAGTTGCATGAAAGATCCAAGCCATCACAAAAGTAAAGCATGCAATGTAAATTGATTGTGTTATCTTGGGTACGGTTAGGAAGAATGCTTAGAAATTTTATGAGTTTTGATGTGTGTGAATGTGTTGTTTTGGAGAAAGAAAAGGATTGAAAATGGGGATGGAAATTTGAAAAACTAGAGTTTTATGAGTTTAGATAGGTTAAGATGATGATATTGTATTACCGGTACATGAGTAGGAAATTATGCATGTAAAGACTTAAGACTTCTTTGGTAAAGTTGCAGCTTATATATGTGTGTGTGCAAAAGATTAATTGTGAAGGAATGATGACTATAGCATGAATTGAAATATTTGATTAATGATTAGTTCTTGAATGAGAAGGGAGAATAGAAAAAAATAGCGTATAAAAGCATAACACAAAGTGTGGGCAGAAAGTGTAGGATAGAATAATTTGTAAAGTTGTTAAGTACTTTGGATTTAATTGTTGCCAGGAAATTAACAAGCACAGGATAGTTGCCGTGGGCATAAACCAAGAAGGATAATGGTTAAACGACAAGTGATATTAATAGACTAAGAATGTAAAGAGTTTAAATAGGTGTAGTAATATCCCTCGAAGAAAGGTGAGTAAAAGGTGTCTATTTAAGAAGGCTCTTAATTTATATATATATAATAGTGTTTCATATATAGCTATATGATTATGATTTATTCACTTTTATTATGGAAAGCATGAGCTAGTAGAAATGATAGGCGATTGCAAATGCAATGATTTTCGAGTTAGTTTTTTATATAATATATACGCTATATACGTAAAGGGTTTTAAAAATTGGGAAACAAGCTCTTCACTATGATTAGCATCAAAGTGTGCCTTGCATATTTGTGTGATGTGCATATAGGGTTATACATGATAAATGGAAAAATTACATGTTTATCATGCTTTGATTTAAATTCAAACCTTATGCAAGGGTTTTATACCATGTGTTTTATGTAAACAAAGTTTCTAAAGGTGGCCGCATTTTGTTTTCAAAATGGTTATAAGTTAAATATTTTGACAACATTGTGTTAGCTTGTGAAAACTGGTTTTGGCAAACCGAGAGAATTGAGAGTAGGTCTTGACATCACACTGAGATAGTGTGACCCTTGTGCATAGGTGAACTCTAACTAGATATATTTTTGGGTTGTCGATGGTTTGAGAATATACGTGGCAAGGCTAGGGGCTATTATACATGGTTGTAACCACATGATAGAGCAAGATGCTCTGATGTTGACAAACATCGTTTATGATTGCCATGAAATAGGGAACTTAGGGAGAGGGCCCCCAGGATATTATTATGTGGAAGAGGGTCCACAAGCTAATTACCTACTCAAGAGTAGCAATTTTCTTCGATTTCAAACTTGTATTCTTTTGCATGGAGAAGAAAGATTGATTTTCTATAGCGCCCATCCTTTTATAGTCACTTATGCCATCGAAAGCCTTGTTACACACTTTAAATGGTTTAATAATCTTATAAATGATTTTAAATCAAAAGCATTTTTGGTTTTGGTAAAAATCAATCATAATTGAATGTTTGCATTGAGAAATGTGAAACGAATGCCATCATTAATAAGAAAAGTTTATTTATAGTCACTCATGCCTTCGAAAATCTAATTATTAGCTTTAAATAGTTTTATGCACTTATAAATGATGTTAAACTGAAATCCTTTTGTTTTTGCTTCAAATAGATCATAATTGGACATTTGAATTAGAAAATGTGAAGCAGATGCTATCTTTGGACTAGTCCATTTATAGTCGGTCATGCCTTTGAAAACCCTGTTACTCACTAGGAAGAGTTTTATAATCTTATAAATGATTTTAAATCAAAATCTTTTTCATTTTTTCTTGAAATCAATCATAATTGGATGTTTGTATTGAGAAACGAGAAGCGGATGCCATCCATTTACAAGAAAGTTCATTTATAGTCACTCATGCCTTCAAAAGCCTTGTTACTCATTTTAAAAGATTTTATCAGTTACAAATGATTTTAGATTGAACTCTTTTTCACTTTTGGTTAAAACAAATCATAATTAGATGTTTGCATTAGGAAATGTGAAACGGGTGCTATCCATTGATAGGAAAAGTCTATTTATAGTTAGTCATGCCTTCGAAAGCGTTGTTATTCGCTTTAAATGGTTTTATAATCTTATAAATGATTTTAAATTGAAATCTTTTTTATTCTTAGTTAAAATCTATCATAATTGGATGTTTGTATTGGGAAACATGAAGTGAAAACCTTCCACTAACAAAAAAGTCCATTTATAGTTATTCATGCCTTCGACTGCCTCATAACTCGTTTTAAATGGTTTTAGAATCTTATAAATGAGTTTAAAATAAAATCTTTTTCTTTTTTAGTTAAAATCAATCGCAATTGGATGTCCTCATTAGGAAATGTGAAGCAGATGCCATCCATTGATAAGAAATGCCCAGTTACAGTCACTTAAACCATTGAAAGCCCTGTTACTCACTTTAAATGGTCTTATATTCTTATAAATGATTTTAAATTGAAATCTTCTTTGTTTTTGATTAAATGATTTGAAATTGAAGTCTTTTGTGTTTTTGGTTCAAACAAATCACAACTGGATGTTTGCATTAACAAATGTGAAGCGGAAGCTATCCATTGATAATAAAAGTTTATTTATTGTAACTCATGCCTTTGAAAGCCTAGTTAGTCGCTTTAAATAGTTTTATAATCTTATAAATGGTTTTAAATTGAATTCTTTTTATTTTGGTTAAAACAGATCATAATTGGATGTTTAAATTAGGAAACGTCAAGTGAAAGCCATCAATTGACAAAAGAAGTCCATTTATAGTCACTTAAGCGTACAAAAGCCTTGTTACTCACTTTATGTGGTTTTATAATCTTATTATGATTTTAAATTGAAATTTTTTTCAGTTTTGCTTAAAAGATATCATAATTTGATATTTGCTTTGGAAAACATAAAGCAAAAGCCATCCATTGATAAGAAAAATCTATTCATAGTCACTCATGCCTTCGAAAGCCTACTTACCCGTTTTCAATTGTTTTATAATCTTATAAATAATTTTAAATCAATTTTTTTTTAATTAAAATAGACCATAATTGGATGTTTGAATCAAGACATGTGAAGCAACAGTCATCCATTGACATGAAAATTTTATTTATACTCAATCATGGCTTTGAAAGTATTGTTGCTCGCTTTAAAAGTTTTTATAATTTTATAAAAGAATCTAAATCAAAAATTTTTTTGCTTTCAGTTAAAATTAACCATAATTGGACATTTGATTGGGAAGCGTGAAGCAGATGCAATTAATTGATGAGAAAAGTCCATTTATAGTCACTCATGCTATCAAAGCCTTGTTACTCACTTTAAATGATTTTATAATCTTATAATTGATTTTATAATGAAATATTTTTTGATTTTGGTCAAAATCGATCATATTTGGCTGTTTCCATTGGAAAACATAAAGTAAATGTTATCCATTGACAAGAAACTTCTATTTATAGTCACTTATGTGTACGAAAGCCTTGTTACATGCTTTAAGTCATTTTATAAACTCATAAATGATTTTGAGTTGAATTTTGTTTTTCATTTTTTATTAAAACCTATCATAATTGGATATTTCCATCAGAAAACATGAACAGAAAGTCATTCATTAATAAGAAAAGTCTATTTATAGTCACTCATGCCGACGAAAGCTTGGTTACTCGCTCAAACTAGTTTTGTAATCTATAAATGATTTTAAATCAATTTCTTTTACATTTAGTTAAAACAAATTATAATTCGCTATTTGAATTGGGAAACGTGAAGAAAAAGCCATCTATTGACAAGAAAATTTCATTTATAGTCATGCCTTTGAAAGCCTTGTTACTTGCTTCAAATGATTTTATAATCATATAAATCATTTGATACTAAATTTTCTCTGTTTTTTGTTAAAATCAATCATAATTGGATGTTTGCATCAGCAAACATGAAGCGAATGCCATCCATTGTGAAGAAAGCTCCATTTATAGTCGGTCATGCCATCGAAAATATTGTTTCTCTCTTTAAACGATTTTATAATTTGTAAATGAATTTAAATTAAAATCTTTTTTGTTTTTGGCTAAAATAGATAATAATTGAATACTTGCTTTGGAAAATGTGAAGTGACAGCCATCCATTCACAAGAAAGTCCATTTATAGTCAATCATGAGTTCGAAAGCCTTATTTTTTGCTTTAAACAGTTTTATAAACTTATAAATGATTTAAAATTAAACTCTTCTTCATTTTTTGTTAAAATTAATCAAAATTGGATGCTTGCATTAGGAGACATGAAATAGATGCAATCTATTTGCTAGGAACGGCATGATTATAGCATCAACGCAGCGGAATAAAATAAAATAAAATATGCCTCCTATCTTTGGATCACCTTGGTTGTTTATTGCAAAGTTAAGTACCACATAAAATCGAAAAAAGTTTACCTTTCCCAGTGATATCATAATCAAATGGATTCCTTTTGGTAACAAAGAATCTCAACCACTTAATCGCTTGGCCTCTAATAATACATACACGATTGCAACGGATCCTTCCCAATGAGAGAGCTTTATGCCACGGGCTTATGCTAGCAAGTGGACAACGATTTGTCCTCTTTTCTTCTTTGATTTCCAACAAATGATCAAAGGAGAAGTTATTAAAATAAAATTAAACCTCTCAAGAGTGGTGGCACTCAAAAGAGAAAAGGAATTTTTTTTTTATTTTGTTTCCTCCCTCCTTCCTTAAAAGAAGGAGTGGCTGTAATGTGATATTTGTATCTAGAGTGGTGGCACTCATGAGAAGTATTACATAAACATTTGAGTGAGGTACCAAATACATTTCTCATGGCGAGTCATGTTCAGTGAACTTGCTCTCCTATGCCAAGCACCCACATGCTAGTTCCGAGTGTCTCTATACTTCAACTTATAAGAATGATTGCTTCCTTCATAAGTAAGGAACATAACATGTGCTAATCTTTGAGCATTATTGCTGCCATGTCTCAATAATACAATGATCAAGAACTTTTAGGAACAATGCTTTAATGCATAAGGATCTCATAACCGTATCCCAATACACTTCCTTTGCACGGCATATATAGTTTCATGGGCTTTATCTACATAAGTATATATATATATATAAAATTTAAATCACAAACTTATGGATAAAGAACTACCTCAATATTATTATGAATAACAAAATGTCATACATGAATATCTCAAAATTACAATTTCCATACAACCACAGATTGGCTTGTAGGGCTTATACTAACACTATTGACAAGAAAAGTCCATTTATATATACTCATTCTATTAAAAGCCTTGTTACTCACTTTATATGGTTTTATAATGCTATAAATCATTTTAAATTGAAATTGTTTTCATTTTTGGTTCAAATCAATCACAATTGGATGCTCGTAATGGGAAATGTGAAATGAATGCCATCCATTAAAAAGAAAAGTCCGTTTATAGTCACTTATGCCTTTGAAAGCCTTGTTACTCACTTTAAGTGGTTTAATAGTCTTATAAATGATTTTGATTCAAAATATTTTTCATTTCTAGTTAAAACAGGTCATAATTGAATGTTTGCATTAGAAAACGTGAAATGGGAGGCATCCATTGAGAAGAAATGTCCATTTATAGTAAGTTAAGCCATTGAAAGCCTTGTTATTAGCTTTAGCTGGTTTGATAATATTATAAATTATTTTAAATTGAAATCCCTTTTTCTTTTTAGTTAAAATCAATTGTAATTGGATGTTTGCATCAAGAAATATGAGGTGGATGGAATCCATTGAGAAGAAAAGTCTATTTATAGTCACTTATGCCAGTAAAAGCCTTGTCAGTCCCTTTAAATATTTTTATAATCTTCTTAATGATTTTGAATCAAAATATTTTTTATTTTTAGTTAAAATTGATCATAATTGGATGTTTGCATCAAGAAACATGAAGCGAATGCCATCCATAGATCAAAAAAGTCCATTTAAAGTTACTTATGCCATCAATAGCCTTGTTACTCGCTTTAAATTATTTTATAATTTTATAAATGATTTTAAGTCAAAATCTTTTTTGTTTTTTCTTAAAATCGATCATAATTGGATGTTCACATTAGAAAACATGAAGCGAATGTTATCCATTGACAATAAAAGTCCATTTATAGTCACTCATGCCTTTGAAAGTCTTGTTACTCCCTTTAAGTGGTTTAATAATATTATAAATTATTTCAAGTTAATTTTTTTTTCAATTTTAGTTAAAACAAATCATAATTGGATGCTTGTATTGGAAAACATAAAACATAAACAAGAAAATTCCTTTATATTCACTCATGCCTTTGAAAGGCTTATATCTCTCTTTAAATGGTTTTATAATCTTATAAATGATTTTTAATCAAAATATTTTTTATTTTTGGTTAAAATTGATTTTAATTGGATGTTTGCATCAATAAATATGAAGCATATGTCATCTATTGAGAGGAAAGGTCCATTTATAGTCACTCATGCCATCGAAAGTCTTGTTAGTCGCTTTAAATGGTTTTATAATCTTATAAATAGTTTTAAATAGAAATCTTTTTCATTGTTGGTTAAAATGAATCATTGTTGGATGTTTTCATTAGAAAACATGAAGCGAATGCCATCAATTGAGAAGAAAAGTTCATTTATTGTCACTTATGCTTTCAAAGCCTTGTTACTTGCTTTAATTGGTTGAATATTCTTATAATAATTTTAAGTCAATTTTTTTTTTATTTTTGGTTAAAACATATATTAATTGGATGTTTGTATTGGGAAACATGAAATGAAAGCCATTTATTAATAAGAAAAGTACATTATTGTCACTCATGCCATCAAAAGCTTTGTTACTCACTTTAAGTGATTTTGTAACCTCAAAAATGATTTTCAAATGACTTTTTTTTTCATTTTTTGGTTAAAACAGATCATAATTAGATGATTGTATTAAGAAATGTGAAGTGAAAGCCATCCATTGGAAAGAAAAGTCGATTGATAGTCACTCATGCTTTTAAAAGACCTGTTACTCACTTTAAGTGGTTTTATAACCTTAAAAATGATTTTTCAAAAGACTTTTTTCATTTTTGGTTAAAACATATCATAATTGGATGTTTGCATCGAGAAACATGAAGCAAAAGCCATCCATTAACAAGAAAGGTCCATTGATAATCACTCATATCTTCGAAAGTCTACTTACTCGCTTTAAATAGTTTTATACTCTTATAAAAAGATTTTAAATTAAATTATTTTTTATTTTTGGTTATAACAGATGATAATTGGATGTTTGAATCAAGAAACATGATGTGAAAGCTATCCATTGACAATAAAATTTCATTTATAGTTAGTCATGGCTTTGAAAGCCTTGTTACTCGCTTTAAATGGTTTTGTAATCTTATAAAAGATATTAATTTAAAATATTTTTTTTTTCATTAAAATTAATTGTAATTGGATGTTTGATTAGGAAACATGGAGTAGACGCCGTCCATTGAAAAGAAAAGTCCATTTAGAGTCACTCATGCTATCAAAGCCTTGTTACTAGCTTTAAATGGTTTGATAATCTTATAAATGATTTTACACCAAAATCTTTCTTGTTTTTGGTCAAAATTGATCATAATTAGATGCTTGCATTGGGAAATGTGAAGTGAATGCTGTTCATTGACAAAAAAAGTCTATGTATAGTCACTCATGCCCATAAAAGCCATGTTACTCACTTTAAGTGGTTATATAATCTTATAAATGATTTTGAATTGAATGTTTTTGCATTTTTAGTTAAAACATATCATAATTGGTTATTTGCTTCGAGAAACAAGAAGCAAAAGCCTTCCATTGACAAGAAAAGTCCTTTTTATAGTCACTCATGCCTTCGAAAGCGTAGTTACTTGCTTTAAATAGTTTTGTAATCTCATAAATGAGTGTAAATAGAATTTTTTTAATGTTTGGTTAAAATAGATTATTATTGGATGTTTGAATTGGGAAACTTGAAGCGAAAGCCATCCATTGATAAGAAATTCCATATATAGACAGTCATGCCTTTGAAAAACCTTGTTACTTTCTTTAAATAGTTTTATAATCTTATGAATGATTTGAAATTAAAATCTTCTTTTATTTTTGTTAAAATCAATCATAATTGGATGTTTACATTAAGAAACATGAAACGGATGCTATCAATTGACAAGACAGCTCTATATATAGTCACTCATTCTGTCAAAAGCCTTGTTACTTGTTTTAAATAATTTTATAATTTATAAGTATTTTAAATTAAAATCTTGTTTAGTTAAAATAGATCATAATTGGATACTTGCTTTGGGAAAGGTTAAGCGGCAGCCATCCATCGACAGAAAAAGTTTATTCATAGTCAGTCATGCTTTCAAAAGCCTAATTACTCACTTTTAATGATTTTATAAACAAATAAATGATTTTAAATGAAATTCTTCTTCATTTTAAGTTAAAAGTAATCGTAATTGGATGTTTGCATTGGGAAATATGAAACGAAAGTCATCCATTAACAAGAAAAGTCAATTTATTGTCATCCATGCCCTTGAACGGCTTGTTACTCTCTTTAAATGGTTTTATAATCTTATAAATGATTTTCAATCAAAATATTTTTTGTTTTTGGTTCAAATGTTTGCATGAGGAAACGTGTATCAAATGTCAACCATTCTGAAGAAAAGTCCACTTATGGTCACTCATGCCCTCAAAAGCCTTGTTACTCACTTTAAATGGTTTAATAGTCTCATTAAATTATTTTAAGTAGAAATCTTTTTCACTTTTGGTAAAATCAATCATAATTGGATGTTTGCATTGAGAAACATGAAGCGAATGCCATCCATTGAGAAGAAAGGTTCATTTATTGTTACTTATGCCTTCGAAAGCCTTGTTACTCACTTTAAGTGGTTTAATATTCTTACAAATGATCTTAAATCAATTTTTTTTTTATTTTTGGTTAAAACAGATCATAATTGGATGTTCGCATTGGAAACTACGAAGCAGAAGGCAACCATTGAGAAAAAAAATCCATTTATAGTCACTCATGCCATCAACAGCCCTGTTATTCGCTTTAAATGATTTCATAATCGTGCAAATGATTTTGAATCAAAATCATTTTTATTTTTAGTTAAAATCAATTATAATTGGGTGTTTGTATTGAGAAACATGAAGCAAAACCATCCATTGACAAGAAAATGTCCATTTGTAGTCACTTATGCCTTTGAAAGCCTTGTTAGTCACTTTCAAGGATTTTATAATGTTATAAATGATTTTAAATAAAAATCTTTTTCAATTTTGGTTAAAATCAATCATAATTGGATGTTTGCATTGTGAAATGTGAAGCAAATGCCATCTATTGACAACAAAAGTCAATTTATAGTCACTTATGTCTTCGAAAGACTTATTACTCGCTAAATTGAATTTCTTCTCAGTTTTGGTTAAAATAGATCATAATTAGATGTTTGAATCAAGAAAAACGAAGTGAAAGCCATCCATTGATAAGAAAATTTCACTTCTATTCAATCAAATCCTTGAATGCCTTATTACATGCTTTAAATGGTTTTCTAATCTCATAAAAGATTTTAAATTAAAATCTTTTTTGTTTTTGTTTAAAATTAATCGTAATTGGATGTTTGATCAGGAAATATGGAGTGGATGCCATCCATTGATAAGAAAAGTCTATTTATAGTCACTCATACCACCGAAGCCTTTTTACATTCTTTAAATGATTTTACATCGAAAGCTTTCTCGATTTTGGTCAAAATTGATCATACTTGGATGTTTACATTCGAAAATGTGAAGTAGATGCCACCCATTGACATGAAAAGTCTATTTATAGTCACTCATGCCTACGAAAGACTTGTTACTCATTTTAAGCGGTTTTATAATCTTATAAATGATTTTGAATTGAATTTTTTTTCATTTTTACTTAAACCATAACATAATTGGAATTAGCTTTGGGAAATGTGAAGCGAAAGCCTTCCATTGACAAGAAAAGTCAATTTTATAGTCACTCATCCCTTTGAAAGCCTAGTTACTTACTTTAAATAGATTTATAATCTTATAAATGATTTGAAGTCATTTTTTATATTTTTAGTTAAAACATATCATAATTGGATGTTTCAATCAGGAAACATGAAGCGAAAGCCATCTATTGACAAGATAATTCCACTTATAGTCAGTCATGCCTTTGAAAGCCTTGTTACTCGATTTAAATAGTTTTATAATCTCATAGATAATTTTAAATCAATTTTTTTTTGGTTAAAATAGATCATAATTGAATATTTGTATTGGGAAATGTGAAACGAAAGCCATCCATTGAGCATCATTCTCATTCTCATGTAAGAAATAGTTGCTAGACATATCCTCTAATCATGCATGCATATCACATAGCTAATGCAAGTATATAATTAGGTTAGGTCAGACATCAATTATAAATCGTGGTCTGTCATATCCACGGTAGCCACCTTACACTGCATACTTACATCTATTAGTATACTAAGGTGGTATAATCATCGCCATCTTACTCATTCAATATCTTTATAAACATGACCTCTTAAGAGTTTAATCTATCATATGAACTAGCCCACCATATGGTTGTCTACATACGTGGCTTAGCATACATACCTTAAAGTTCTCACCTTAATGATAAATCATAAGCTCCTCAAGCATACAGACATCATAATCATATATCAATCACATATGGCTCTTACCTCAAGCCTTTGAATCAATCATCATTTCATAACATCATATAACATAATTCACATTTCAAAACCTAAGGCATGTTACTATGTAGTAATCATATCATATCATAGAGTGGTTGTTCCTGGACATAGCATAGTCATGTACGGTGGCCAACCGATGAACAACATACAATATCATGTCATGCCCTATTACTATATCAAACGACCGAGTCAAGTCACACCCTATTTCCATGGCAAATGACGGAGTCAAGTCATGCCCCATTGTTGAGCAAAGGACGGAGTCTTGTCATGCCCTCAGCAAATGGCAGAGTCTATAGTCATCATACAATATCATGTCACACCCCATTGCCACAACAAAAGATGGAGTCAAGTCACGCCCCATTGCCAAGCAAACAATGGAGTCTATGGGCATCATCCAAAATAATCTCAATGAATGACATCATAGCACTATAGGCGGGATCACAAGGGGGACAAAACCACCATCCCTGCTTACCATCATCCCTATAAGCATCATACAAAGTCACAGGGATATGGACACACTCAACCTCCTATTATCTGTCATCCATAATTCCTCCATGAAGGGAACATGCATAATCAACATGATAACACTATTTGGAATCATCCACGGATAGCTTACATTCATCAATTGTGACTTCGATCAAATATACTTATTATCATCTCACTAGCCTAGGCATATTCCTTCTAGGCATATCATGTAAGTCTCATAGCATTCATTAGACTAGACATGACATTTGTAGACATATTGACCATATGGACATTCAACATGGTGTCATCATTTCCATTACATTAACTCATATTCACATCAACATCATTAGCCTAGCCATAATCCTTCTAGGTGTATCACATCATTTGCACATATTTTCTAGTCTAGGAATTCTATCTCTAGACATGCTTATAGCTTACACATAACATAATCTTATAATGGATTGTAAATTGAAATCATTTTCATTTTTTGTTAAAACCAATCATAATTGCATGTTAGCATCGGGAAACATGAACCAAATGCCATCCATTGACAAGAAAAGTCCATTTATAGTCTCTCATGCCTTAGAAAGCCTTGTTACTCACTTTAAGTGGTTTAATAATTTTCTAAATGACTTTGATTCAAAATTATTTTACTTTTAGTTCAAACAGATCATTATTTGGTGTTTGCATTAGGAAATGTGAAGCGAAAGCTATCCATTGACAAGAAAAGTCCAT
>NW_018397292.1:84097-84267 GCF_002168275.2 Theobroma umbraticum
ATGATATCTTTTCCCTGAATGAAAAAGTATGTGTACATTTATATTGGATTTTTAGTGTTAAGTATCTTTTTAAGTATATTGGATTTTTATGTGTACAAAAAAATATGTTATCTTTTTAATTTTATAAAGGTAATAATGTAATTATATTATACCCAAACCCTATTTTTTAA
>NW_018397292.1:84542-84687 GCF_002168275.2 Theobroma umbraticum
TTTAAATTGGATGATTCCAAATTGGCAAATCCTCTTTTCCTCCTTGTATTTGTGATTGTGCTATTTCTCTTTCCCATATCAACATTGCCCTCTTGCTGAAATAAAGGTAAGTAGTTATTAGCTGAAGAAAACTCTGGTCATGAGA
>NW_018397292.1:84706-84875 GCF_002168275.2 Theobroma umbraticum
AGAAATTTTTGAACAAAAAAATATGATATCTTTTCCCTGAATGAAAAAGTATGTATACATTTATATTGGATTTTTATATTTTACACCCAGGCTAGTGAGGACTTGGTGATAAGGTTTTAGCTCATGACACCCTCTTGCACTAGTCAATGAATGGATTTCCTTAATCAAA
>NW_018397292.1:84885-85011 GCF_002168275.2 Theobroma umbraticum
ATAGTCATACGATTTATTTCTTGAAAATTTGGAAGATATTTCCTTTTCTCTCCAATTCATTTCTATTCAAAAGTAGTTGTAAATTCAGTTAGCAAGAGAAGTTGCATCTGTAGTTCATGCAAGCTA
>NW_018397292.1:85021-85185 GCF_002168275.2 Theobroma umbraticum
AAGTTCATTATGTTCTTTTTTTAACTCATGATATGTAACCTTTTTTCCCTACGGCCAATAAATATCGATCTATTGTAATTGGTTGCCAACACCATTATAGTTTCCTTTTGAAGGACTCTTAAGGTTGTTGATTTACTTGGATGGGAATGCATTGCCTTCTGCAT
>NW_018397292.1:85285-85375 GCF_002168275.2 Theobroma umbraticum
TTTGCATTTAGAAATGTCAAGCTAATATCATCCATTGATAAGAAATGTCTATTTGTAGTCACTTATACCTACAAAAGGCTTGTTACTCAC
>NW_018397292.1:85385-85788 GCF_002168275.2 Theobroma umbraticum
TTTATAATCTTATAAATATTTTAAATTAAATTTTTTTTATTTTTGGTTAATATAGATTATAATTGGATGTTTTCATTGAGAAACATGAAATGAAAGCTTTCCATTGAGAAGAAAAAGTCTATCTATAGTCATTGATGCCTTCGAAAGCCTAGTTACTTGCTTTAATTAGTTTTACAACGTTATAAATAATTTTAAATCGTATTTTTTTATTTTTAGTTAAAACAAATCATAATTGGATGTTTGAATTGGGAAACATGAAGTGAAAGCCATCCATTGACAAGAAATTTTCATTTCTAGCCAGTCATGCTCTAAATAATTTTATAATATTATAAATGATTTTACACTTAAATCTTTTTGTTTTTGGTCAAAATTGATCATAATTGGATGTTTGCATTTAGAAATG
>NW_018397292.1:85798-85862 GCF_002168275.2 Theobroma umbraticum
ATCATCCATTGATAAGAAATGTCTATTTATAGTCCCTCATGCCTACAAAAGGCTTGTTACTCAC
>NW_018397292.1:85872-86535 GCF_002168275.2 Theobroma umbraticum
TTTATAATCTTATAAATATTTTGAATTGAATTTTTGTCATTTTTGGTTAATATAGATCATAATTGGATGTTTTCATTGGGAAACATGAAATCAAATCTTTCCATTGAGAAGAAAAGTCTATTTATAGTCATTGATGCCTTCGAAAGCCTAGTTACTTGCTTTAATTAGTTTTACAATGTTATATATGATTTTAAATTGTATTTTTTTTATTTTTAGTTAAAACAGATCATAATTGGATGTTTAAATTGGGAAACATGAAGTGAAAGCCATCCATTGACAAGAAATTTTCATTTCTAGTCAGTCATGCCTATGAAAGCCTTGTTACTCGCTCTAAATGGTCTTATAGTCTTATAAATGATTTGAAATTAAAATCTTCTTTAATTTTTATTAAAATCAATCATAATTGGATGTTTACATTAGGAAACGTGAAGCGGATGCTCTCTGTTGACAAGAAAGCTCCATTTATAGTCATTCATGTCATTAAAAGCCTTGTTACACGCTTTAAATGATTTTATAATTTATAAATGATTTTAAATTAAAATTGTGAAATCTCACCTTGAGTTAGAGGATAAGTTAGGAAATCGTTAGCTGAGCATATAGATTACATATTTTGAACATCAAACTTAGTTTTTGTTAGCTCCATTAGTTTTTGATGATAATAAA
>NW_018397292.1:86545-86639 GCF_002168275.2 Theobroma umbraticum
TTATCTATGTCTAACTTTTCTACTTGAGTATGTAGGACAAAAATATATTAAATAATTAGGCCTAAAAGCCAATATCAAAACTCATAAAAATAAG
>NW_018397292.1:86649-87384 GCF_002168275.2 Theobroma umbraticum
TGAGCAATGAAACAAGAAGCCTCTAAGTTAGATAATCAAGGGAGTTGGTTAGATAAAATTGAAAATAAAAGCTGGTAGGTTCAAGCAAATTGTGAAACAGAGAGCACTTAGTTGACCAAGGGACAGTGTTAGTCGACTAAGAGCTTACTACCAGAAATTGGGTTCAGAGATAGAGACAACATAGTCGACGAAGTGATAATGTTAGTCGACTAAGAGCATTTTGTCTGAAAATTTGAACTGAATGCTAAAAGACAAACTAACGGCTATAATTGCTCCTAAACTGTTTCCAACCGTCAGAATCTATCTAGCTACCATTAGAGTTAATTTTTCAAGCATAAAAAGCCCTCCCAACAGCCATGAATTAGTTTTGAAGGGTTGCAAGATCAAAAAGAGATAAAAAATCTCAAAAATTCTTTGCATACTTTCTGCTTTTCACTCCAATCTTTGTAATAGAGTTAAGAACTTCATATTCTACCATTTAGATCAGGTAAGTGATCATAGGCACTTCTTTATTTCTTTTCTCCTTAATTTCTTAGAGTGTGCGAGACACTCTAAGTGGATTAATCAAGCTTGGGTTAACTTGATTGAGTGCATAGGTTCTAACTAATCCTAGAAAAGTTAGTTTTTGGATTTTAGTTGATCCTGTGAAAAATCATTGTTGAAGGTTGTGGCTGAGCCTGCGAAAAGCCATTGTAAAAGCTTGGTGAAAGCTTGGGAATTTCACCATTTATAGTG
>NW_018397292.1:87821-87985 GCF_002168275.2 Theobroma umbraticum
ACTGACGGACCCTTCATTCCCTCAACCATAAATGTAATGACAAATGAAATGATTTTTAAGCCAAGGGTTAAATGGACTGAAGCTAAATCCAAAAAGGTTCGGACAAACTTCAAGGCAATAAACATTTTACATTATGCTTTAACTCCCACTGAGTTCAACAAAGT
>NW_018397292.1:87995-88175 GCF_002168275.2 Theobroma umbraticum
ACCACAGCTAAACAAGTGTGGGACAAACTCAAGATTATCCATGAAGAGATTTCTCAAGTTAAAAGAGTCCAAAATAGCTCTTCTAACACACAAATATGAAATGTTTAAAATGGAATCTGGTGAAGGCATCACTAGCATGCTTGATAGGTTCACAAACATCACAAATAAACTCAGTCAACT
>NW_018397292.1:88196-88352 GCF_002168275.2 Theobroma umbraticum
TGAAATTGTCAAAAGACTACTTAGAAGCCTACCAAAAAATTAGAAGCCAAAAGTTATTGTTATCTGTGAAGCCAAGGACTTAAATGTCATCACCCTTGATGAAATTTACGGATCTCTTCATACCTATGAGCTAGAACTTAAAGAAGAAGAAGAAGA
>NW_018397292.1:88362-88737 GCF_002168275.2 Theobroma umbraticum
GAAACAAAAGAAAAGAAGAAAAACATTACTTTAAAAGCAAGCATTCTGGAAGAAGAACTGGAAAACTTATCCTGCAATAATGATGAAAAATTGGCTATAGCTGCAAAAAGATTCAGAAAACTTATGGGACAAAGAGACAAGAGATTGGCTAAGAAGGGGTACAAAAGAGATCAAGGCTCTTCATGGAGAACCAAAAATAAAAATGAGACCAACAAGAAGGAAGTGCTTATATGTTTTGAATGCAAGAAGCTTGGACACTTTAGGTCTGAATGTCCCTTACTGAAGGAAGAAACTTCCAAGAAAAGAAAAAAATCAAAGAAGGCAATGGTGGTTGCAACCTGGTCAAACAGTGATGTTTCAAGTTCAGATACTGAA
>NW_018397292.1:88747-88878 GCF_002168275.2 Theobroma umbraticum
TGAAAGAAAGAGCAAATTTATGTCTGATGACAAGGGATGATGAACTTGAGGTATGTTCTGTTTCTTGTGACATTTCTATGGATTCAAGATGAATATGAATGTCTTTGTGATGAGTTTGAAAAACTTGCATC
>NW_018397292.1:88888-89065 GCF_002168275.2 Theobroma umbraticum
GCTTTGAAAAGAAAGACCTCATCTCTTGAGAATGATTTAGAAAAGATAATTCATGATTTCTGCTCTGTTTTAGAATAAAGAAATTTACTTCAAACTAAACTTGACATTCAAAAAAAGATTATGAAATTTTGAGATTGGAATTAAAAGATAAGACTAAAGCTTTGCAAAAAGCCATTG
>NW_018397292.1:89255-89491 GCF_002168275.2 Theobroma umbraticum
TTTGTGATAAACTTGGTCACCTATCTTATAACTGTTATAAAAATAGAAACATGCGGAAAACAAAAAGGATTTGGGTTCCAAAAGGATCCTATATAGTAGCTAACCTTCAAGGACCCATCAAAGTATGGGTACCTGTTAAGAAAAACTGAAAATCTATCTTATAGGTTGAGCCTAATAAAAATGACGTATGCTCAAAAACTCAATTGAAGGAGAAGCAACCATGGTACATGGATAGT
>NW_018397292.1:89501-89630 GCF_002168275.2 Theobroma umbraticum
GACACATGACTGGAAATGAAATGTTATTTGCTCAGCTGGACAAGAAAAAAAGAGGCGCTGTATCATTTGGAGATGACTTAAAAAGTAGAATTCATGGTATTGGAACTATTGGTAAGAATTCTCAAACTC
>NW_018397292.1:89640-89739 GCF_002168275.2 Theobroma umbraticum
TGTATTACTTGTTAAAGGCTTAAAGCATAATTTATTTAGTATCAACCGACTTTGTGATAAAGGATTTAAAGTACGTTTTGATTCATATAAATGTGAAGT
>NW_018397292.1:89749-89868 GCF_002168275.2 Theobroma umbraticum
AGTACTAATAGAGTTTCATTCATAGCAAAAAGAATTAAAACTATGTATGTAATATTTCTAGAAGATCTTGAGGTTAATTGTGAAACATTTCTTATAGCAAATGATGAAAATGATAGTTG
>NW_018397292.1:89878-90157 GCF_002168275.2 Theobroma umbraticum
AGAAGACTTGGACATGTGAGCAAGCGTACTATCTCAAAATTAATGAGAAAGAATCTGATTATAGGACTACTTGAGTTTAAATATGAAAATGATCAAATTTGTGATGCATGTTAACTAGGTAAGCAAGTTAGAACATCCTTTAAAACCAAGAAGATTATCTCAACATGTAGACCTCTTGAGTTGCTGCATATCTGTTTATTTAGTCCAATAAATATAACTAGTTGTGGAGGCAAATCATATGGCTTTGTGATAGTTGATGACTACTCTAGGTACACTTGG
>NW_018397292.1:90291-90569 GCF_002168275.2 Theobroma umbraticum
TAAGAGAGTTCAAAATGAAAAAGGACTTGTCATTGTTAGTATTAGGAGTGATCACGGAAGAGAATTTGAAGGAGATGATTTTTAAAATTTTTGTAATGAAAAGGGGTTAGATCATAACTTCTCTGAACCTAGAACACCTCAACAAAATGGAGTTATGGAAAAGAAAAATAGAACTTTAAAAGAAATGGCTAGAACCTTGCTTTGTGAAAACAATCTACCCAAATACTTTTGGGCAGAAGTTGTCAATACTGCTACATATATTCTTAATAGAGTATCAA
>NW_018397292.1:90579-91356 GCF_002168275.2 Theobroma umbraticum
GATATCAAAAACCCCATATGAACTGTACAAAGGTAGGAAATCAAATCTCTCTCACTTTAGGTGTTTTGGCTGCAAATGTTTTGTATTGAATAATGGAAAAGACTCTTTAGGAAAGTTTGATGCCAAAAGTGATGAAGCAATATTTCTAGGATATGCTTTGAACTCAAAAGCCTATAGAGTTTTTAACAAAAGAACTTTAACAATTGAAGAATCTATCCATGTAGTTTTTGATGAATCTAATATCCTACAAAAATAGAAGAGAAGTAGAACCTCCACCCTTAGAAACTCTTTAAGAATTGAAAATCATCACATTGATCTTCTAAAGAGTTAGAAGTACATGAAAGATCATCCACAAGAATAGATTATAGGTGATCTTTCATAAGGTGTCAAAACCAGAAGACGAATAAGAGAGACATGTGAATTCTCTGCTTTTAGCTCACAAATGGAGCCTAAGAGCTTTGCAGAGGTAGAAAAAGAAGAAAGCTATATTAGCTATGCAAGAAGAACTTGATCAATTTAAAAGAAACCAAGTGTGGACATTAGTTTCTAGACCACTAAATCACCCAATTGTTGGCACAAAATGGGTGTTTAGAAACAAGGCAGATGAGCAAGGAAATGTCATTAGAAACAAAGCAAGGTTAGTGGCGCAAGGATATAACCAAGAAGAAGGCATTGATATGATGAAACATTTGCTCCTGTTGCTAAAATAGAAGCCATAAGATTCTTACTTGCATTTGCATGTTTCATGAACTTCAAACTATTTCAAATGGATGTGAA
>NW_018397292.1:91366-91623 GCF_002168275.2 Theobroma umbraticum
TTAAATGGTCTTATTCAAGAAGAAGTCTATGTTAAACAACCCCTTGGATTTGAGAACTTTGAAAAATCAGATTATGTTTTCAAGCTACATAAGGCATCATATGGATTAAAACAAGCTCCAAGAGCTTGGTATGAATGACTCTCAAAATTTTTAGTTGAAAAAGGGTATATTAGAGGAAGCATTAATACAACATTGTTTATTAGGAAATGTTTTAATGATTTAATTTTAGTTCAAATTTATGTCGATGATATTATATT
>NW_018397292.1:91633-91744 GCF_002168275.2 Theobroma umbraticum
AATGAGGCTTTGTGCAAGAACTTTGCTGAAGTAATGCATGATCAAATTGAGATGAGCATGATAGGTGAACTGAAATTCATTCTTGGTTTTCAAATCAAACAATGCAAAAAG
>NW_018397292.1:91825-91902 GCF_002168275.2 Theobroma umbraticum
CCAATGAGCCCCTCCATCAAACTTGATGTAGATGAGAAGGAAAAAAGTGTTGATCAAAAACTTTATAGAGGTATGAT
>NW_018397292.1:91912-91986 GCF_002168275.2 Theobroma umbraticum
CTTTATTTAACTGCTAGTAGACCTGATATTCAATTAGTGTATGTTTTTGTACTCGGTTTCAATCTCAACCCAAA
>NW_018397292.1:91996-92167 GCF_002168275.2 Theobroma umbraticum
TTACTACAGTAAAAAGAATCTTTAGGTACTTTTAGACACCCAAAATTTACGATTATGATATCCTAGAGGAACATCCTTCATTCTTATTAGATATTCAAATGAAAATTTTGCTGGGAGTAGAATAGATAGAAAAACCACTAGTGGCACATGTTAGTTTTTAGGAGATATGCT
>NW_018397292.1:92177-92268 GCF_002168275.2 Theobroma umbraticum
TCAAGTAAGAAACAAAACTCTGTTGCACTTTCCACTGCTGAAGCGGAATATATATCCTTAGATAGTTGCTGTGCTCAAATTTTATGGATTA
>NW_018397292.1:92278-92385 GCF_002168275.2 Theobroma umbraticum
AGAAGATTTTGGATTGACTATGCATAATATACCAATATCTTGTGACAACACAAGAGCAATTAATATCTCAAAAAATCCAGTTCAGCACTCAAGAACTAAGCACATTG
>NW_018397292.1:92395-97506 GCF_002168275.2 Theobroma umbraticum
CCATTTTGTTAGAGACCATGTGCTTAAGGGAGACATTAAGATTGAATTTGTTAACACCTTGCATTAATTAGCTGATATATTTACCAAACCCCTAAATGAGAAAAGATTTTGTGAAATTAAGCGAAATCTAGGAATGACTAGTGTTCAAGAACTTTGAGAAAATTTCTAAACATTTCTTTGGTAAGACATTGTACTCTTAGTTGATTAAAAGCTTCACTTAATCAATTAAAAGCATTCTGTTTCCGATAGTAAAAGACACAAACAGAGAAGGGCAAAACTTAGTTATTTAACAAGGCCCAAGTAAAATAATAAAACTTAAAGAAATAAAAAGTAGAAAACGGGTGAAGAAAAAGAAGAAATAAATTGAACCAAAAATGAAAAAGGAAGGAAACTCTAAATTTTTGAAATAATAAAATTGCCCACATTTAAAGGGAAGGGTCTGACGGTCATTAAAGAGAAATTTTCTTTTCAACTTACTCTTTCCCCATTCTCTCTCATCTGAAACCTACCTCCCAAAACTAAAATCCCTTCCTCTCAAATTCTTCAAACCCTAAAATCTGAAACTTCCAAAACTAATGGCAAAACCATCCCTGCCTAAGGATACTCTGGAAAAGAAGAAAGGGAAACGACCCATGGAAGAAAGCTTACAGTTTGAAACTCAGAAAAAGAGAAAAGAAGATAAACCGACTATAGTGACCGTGAAGAAACAAAAATCAGAGAAGAAGAAATATAGGGGAAAATCTGTAACAAAAGGTAACTCTTTATCTCTAAAGTTCAAAAATAAAGTTCATGAAGATAGGTTCAGGAAAATAAAAAATGCACCTATCTCATGCAGGAAATTCATTGAAGGGGACAGTTTCAATGAGGTTCTAGAGATTAAGGAAGGGTTGTTAGAACACTTTGAAAAAATGAAATTAAAGAAATTTAGTGTCTTTAAGAACAAAACCTATAGTGTCAGTCAAGTAAAAGAATTTTGTGCTGGAATAGCACAGGGTAAATATGAACTAGATGACCTTGAGGAGTTTGAGGATGATAGTCTTAATGTCTTCTTGAATAGGAAGAAATTTGTGGTTTCTACTTCTGATTTAAGAGAATTATTAAGTATAGAATGTAATGAGGGAAATTATGAAATTCCATAAGATTATGATCCCTCATCCTTATGGGAGATGATCATTGGAAAAACTGAAAGATTCTATTCAAAAAGCTATGCAAGTTTCATCAAAAGCCCTTAAATAAGGATATTGCACTACTTCATAGCTTCAACAGTCTTTGGGAGAGGAGGTAGCTTTAACTATTTGAGTCTGCAATATCTGTGGATGATGCAGTTTGCTTTTAATGCATTTGCTTTTAATTTAGGGAGGTTTCTGATTGAAAGAATGAAAAGAACATGTAAAGTTGATAAAATCCATTTACCTTATGGAAATGTAATTACCTTTTTGGTTAAGAGAAAAGGTATATGGTGTTCCAGATACGAGATAGATCAGGTAAAAAGTAAAGACCAAGCCATTTATCAATGAAGTCTATCTAAGATGGGGTACAAGTTATATGGAGGGACATTTGTCAAGACCTTCAAGGATACTCAGAGGGTGAGCAAGCCACTCCCACTCAAGCAATAGTAGCACCCTCTCACATCTCAAATGAGATGATCCTGAACTTACTTATAATGATAGACGGAAAGCTAACTGACCAGGGTACCAGAATAAAGAAAATTGAAGAAAAGCTTCAAGAGCTGAGAACTCTGATGAAAGATAAAAGGAAATCCCTTTCAGGCTCTGCAACTGAACATGCTCCTATAGCACCAAGTCCAACTCCAGTAAGGTAAACAAGTGAGAGTCCTAATTTTTAAACTGAAAAGAATGAGCCAAAACCTAGTCAAGCAAAGAAACTGCACACCACAAAACCTGAACTTGAAGAGAAAAACATAGGTGATTGGATCTCAGCTGCATGAGGAAACACAAGAAGCTAAGTCCTCCCCACCAAACTCTAATGAAGTTTTCATCATGGATGTCTTTCAACAGGTGGTAAGGGAAGAACAGGCTGAAAAGGAATCAGCTAAAAGCACAGCATAAAAACCAACACCTGCAACAGGATCCCCTGAATCTGTTTATACCATAAAGAAATATGATTAGACTAGGAAACAAAAGGGGAAAGCTGTTGTACTTGCACAGGTTGCAACTGAATCTACTAGGAGGGGGAGAAAAACTATGGCTACCAAGACTGAGTTCCTCAAGAGAAGAATCTCATCTAGGTTAGCTGAAAAAGCCAAACCTCCTCCAATCAAGTTTTCTGCTAAGGATCCTCTCACAATCTCAAACACATTATCCTCTTACGCTTCATCAAAAAAATCGTCCCCTTTAACATCAAGTTATTATAAATGGGCTTTGCTTGTCAATGAATGACATCAGCTACACATTTAATAATGTAAACATCCAATTATGATACGTTTTAACAAAAAATGAAAAAAGATTTTAGTTTAAAAGCATTCATAAGATTAAAAAGCCATTTAAAATGAGTAACAAGACTTTTAATGGCATGAGTGACTAAAAATGGATTTATCTTGTCAATGGATTGCATCCATTTCACGTTCCTAGATGCAAACATCCAATTGAGATAATTTTTTTAAAAAGGGAAAATATTTTGATTTAATATCATTTATAAGATTATAAAACCATTTAGAGTGAGTAATAAGGCCTTTGATGGCTTAAGTGACTACAAATGGCCTTTTCTTTTTAATGGATGGCATTAGCTTAAGGTTCCCCAATGCAAACATCCAATTATGATAGGTTTTAACAAAAACAAAAAGGATTTCAATTGAAATCATTTGTAAGATTATAAAACCATTTAAAGTGAGTAACAAGGCTTTTGATGGCATGAATGAATAAAAATAAACTTTTCTTGTTAATTAGAAACATTTGCTTCATGTTATAATCATTTATAAGATGATAAAACTATTTAAAGCAAGTAATAAGGCTTTCGATGGATGGTATTTGCTTTACATTCCATAATGAAAATATCCAATTATGATAGGCTTTAACCAAAAGTGAGAAAGATTTTGGTTTAAAATCATTCATAAGATTAGAAAACTATTAGCAAGTAAAAAGGCTTTTGATGGCATGAGTTACTATAAATGGATTTTTCTTATCAATGGATGACATTGGCTTCAGATAGACCTGGCAATTTTGGACACGACATGAAAAAACATGGGGTTAAACTGGTTTGGGTTTAGCCTTAACGTGTTTCGTATCTAATCGTATCTAACAGGTTTAAGACATGAAAATTTTTGTGTCTCAACGTGTTAGATATGACAAACTCAGTTAAAACACATTTAAACATGTTTACTTAATCATGTTATCATGTTTAAATGTGTATACATAACACATTTATTAACTTGTTAAAAATTAATAGTCAAAGACTATTTTAACCTTAACAAAAAAATTTTAAACAATTATTTTAATAAATTTTTTTTATTTTATAAAGTTAATAATGTAATTATGTTATACCCAAACCCTAGTTTTTAAATGGCTATCATTTTGGATTGCCTCATGCATGGTTCACCAAACCTTTCTTCACTCAGTCGGTCAACAAGTTTTATTCTCTTCTTCAATTCTTTTTCTTCTTTCCCCTTTCATTTCAACAGTTTTAGATTGGGAGTGCTAAGCGGTTTCTTTTTCTTCAATTCTTTATTCGAGATTCAAGAAATCTCTTTATATTAGGAAGATTCAAGAAATCTTTTTAAATTGGATGATTCCCAATTGGCAAATCCTCTTCTCCTCCTTGTATCTGTGATTGTGCTCTTTCTCTTTCCCATATCAACATTGCCCACTTGCTGAAATAAAGGTAAGTAGTTATTAGCTGAAGAAAACTCTGGTCATGAGATACTTAACACTAATGTAAGAGAAATTTTTGAACAAAAATATATGATATCTTTTCCCTGAATGTAAAAGTATGTGTACATTTATATTTGATTTTTATATTTTACACCCAGGCTGGTGAGGACTTGGTGATAAGGTTTTAGCACATGATACCCTTTCGCACTAGTTAATGAATGGATTTCCTTAATCAAATAGCATGAATATAGTCATACGATTTATTTTTTGAAAATTTGGAGGATATTTCCTTTTCTCTCCAATTCATTTCTGTTCAAAAGTAGTTGTAAATTCAATTAGCAAGGGAAGTTGCATCTGTAGTTCATGCAAGCTACTCTTTTCATAACTTCATTATGTTCTTTTCTTAACTCATGATATGTAACCTTTTTTCCCTACGGCCTATAAATATCCATCTATTGTAATTGGTTGCCAACACCATTATAGTATCCTTTTTAAGGACTCTTAAGGTTGTTGATTTACTTGGATGGGAATGCATTGCCTTCTGCATCATTTGGTACTTGGATTCACCCTTAGATAAAGAAAAGAAAAAGGGAATAACGGGTTGTTTCTTTATGGAGAGAAGTATTCAAACTTTGCTTTTTGATATCAGAGAGAATTTTGAAATGGTCCACTAAGATACTCTTGCAAATTTGGTTAAGGTTACTTTAGTCTATACAAGCAATAGATCATGCTTTGACAAATGGAAATCTTCATGGTTAAAGTTCATTTTGACAAATCATGTTTAGAATGAAGAAAAGTGGAATCTCTATCCAATATAAAAATATGGTAAGTAGTTATTAGCTGAAGAAAAAATATGGGTTCCAAGAATCTTTTCCTTGGTTTTTCTCTTTAAGTGAACAAATTCTTAGAAAAATTGAAAAAGGAAAAAGAAATAGTGTACATTTAGCTACTCTATCTATTAATTTGCTCTTATTGATAATTTTGCATTTTGAGGTTTGGGATTGTTATATTTCTTTAGTTTTTTTGGTAATTTTTGTTTATAGGCTTGAGGTGTTGAATAGTAATGGACTTTATTAGCTCTAATGAAAAATGATTTGACTCATTTTTTGTAACATCTAGTACGTAATTTGACAATATCAATGTTTCTCTTGAATCAAATGTTCATTTTCTAGAGGAATCTAATGATTGTGCATAAATTGATGAGATAGGAGCTATAGATGAAAAGAAGCCATGCCAACCCAAAAAACAAAAATTAACTTCGAAGATCTAGACATTTTTTGAACG
>NW_018397292.1:97516-97691 GCF_002168275.2 Theobroma umbraticum
AAGAACTAAAGTGATGGAAAACGAAAAGCAAAGTGCAAACTCTGTGGGTATATTTTTTAATTATGAAAGCAAGTCTGGTACAAGTAATTTGAAACGTCATAATAATAACTGTGTTGGGAAAGACACATATGATATAGGTCAAATGATTTTTTTTTTTAGGAACATAATTCAATGT
>NW_018397292.1:97701-97776 GCF_002168275.2 Theobroma umbraticum
TTCATAGTTTGATCTTCAAAAGTTTTGAGTATTAGTGGTAGCTCCAATTATGATGCATAATTTTCCTTTACCATT
>NW_018397292.1:97786-97887 GCF_002168275.2 Theobroma umbraticum
ACTAGCATTAGGTCTATGTTGTCTTACTTGTGTGAAAATGTTGTTTTGATATCTAGCAACATTGTTAAAGTTGATATAATTAAATGCATAAAAGAGAAAAA
>NW_018397292.1:97918-98006 GCF_002168275.2 Theobroma umbraticum
AGGATTTGTTTGACTTCTAATTTGTGGACTTCTATTGTTACTAATGGGTATATATGTCTTACTCCTCATATTGTTGACAAAAATTGGA
>NW_018397292.1:98016-98234 GCF_002168275.2 Theobroma umbraticum
AAGAATATTGAATTTTTCCTTTATACCACCTCTACACAATGGTGTTGCTTTGAGTGAAAAGATTTATGGCTTGTTAGTTGAATGGGGAGTTGAAAGTAAATTTTTTTCAATAACATTGGATAATGCTTCTCCAAATGATAATTTTTTTTATTTGCTGAAAGTGCAATTGAATATGAGAAAGCAACTTTTAGAAGGAGGCAAGTTTTTTCATATAAGAT
>NW_018397292.1:98244-98385 GCF_002168275.2 Theobroma umbraticum
TATACTTAATTTGGTTATGCAAGATGGTTTGAAAGCAGTTGATAGTGTGGTCCAAAAAAGGAAAGAAAGTGCTAAGTATGTAAAAGGTTCTTAAGGGAGAAACAAAAGTTTTTAGAGTGTGTGAGCCTAGTGAATTTGAAT
>NW_018397292.1:98395-98506 GCF_002168275.2 Theobroma umbraticum
GCTTAAAACAAGATGTTCCAATTAGGTGGAACTCCACATTTCTCATGCTTGAAAGTGCACTTTATTTTCGCTTGGCCTTTTCTCATTTGGAAATTAGTGATTCAAATTTTA
>NW_018397292.1:98516-98705 GCF_002168275.2 Theobroma umbraticum
ATACACAGATGAGTGGGATAGAATTGAGAAACTTAGCAATTTCTTAAGTGTTTTTTATGAGATTACTTGTGTGTTTTTTGGAACAAAGTATCCCACAGCTGACTTGTACTTTCCTTTGATATTCATGGCACGCATGTCCTTGCAAGAACATATGAATAGAGATGATGTGTATTTGAAAAATATGGCTAC
>NW_018397292.1:98715-98874 GCF_002168275.2 Theobroma umbraticum
GTCAAGTTTGAGAAGTATTGGTCTAAATTTAGTTTGATTTTAGCTATAGCTATGATATTTGATCCTCGGTACAAGATTCAATTTATGGAAAGGAGTTACATAAAGTTTTATGGAAGTAATTCAGCTGAATTTAAAAAGGTTAAAGATAATTTATTTGCT
>NW_018397292.1:98884-99295 GCF_002168275.2 Theobroma umbraticum
AATATGCTGTCCAAGTTTCCAATACTCCATCTTCTTTAAATAACATACCTTTTGATGGGAGATAGGTGCAAAAGGGAAAAAACAAGTACTTAAAGGTAGTTGTTTTAATTTTTAAAGTATTATTTGTTATTAAAATTTATTTTTCTTTTGTTGTTTTTTATTTTAATAGTTTTTAATTATTGTTTTTATTAATTAGGAGTTTGACAATTATCAACATGAGTTTGCAGCTACCAAGAGCAAATCTCAACTAGAGTAATATTTGGATGAACAAAGGATCGAAATAATAATTGAATTGGATATTTTACAATGTTGGAAGACAAATCAGTTTTGTTATCCAGAGGTTTCTTCCATGGCTCGAGATATCTTGGCCATTTCAGTATTGAAAGTGGCTTCCAAGTCTGCTTTTAATGT
>NW_018397292.1:99305-99511 GCF_002168275.2 Theobroma umbraticum
GTTCTTGATCAATATCAGATCTCACTTAAGCCCCGATGTTGTGGAGGCAATTTTATGTTGTAAAGATTGGCTATTCAAGGAAATTGGTAATACATTCTTTCATTTATTTTTGGTTTTGTTTCTTGTGTTTAAATGCATGCTTAGAGTAGGTTTGATTTATTTAAATGTTTTTCATAAATATTTTTTTATATTGTAGCATACGTTGA
>NW_018397292.1:99611-99772 GCF_002168275.2 Theobroma umbraticum
AAAAACATTTAAATAAATCATGCATTTAAACACAAGAAACAAAACCAAAAATAAATGAAAGAATGGATTACCAATTTCCTTGAATAGCCAATCCATACGACATAAAATTGCCTCCACAACATCCGGGCTTAGGTGAGATCTGATATTGATCAAGAACTTTA
>NW_018397292.1:99782-100073 GCF_002168275.2 Theobroma umbraticum
TAAAAGCAGACTTGGAAGCCACTTTCAATATAGAAATGGCCAAGATATCTCGAGCCATGGCAGAAACCTCTGGATAACAAAACTGATTTGTCTTCCAAAAGTGTAAAATATCCAATTCAATTATTGTTTCGATCTTTTGTTCATCCAAATATTACTCTGGTTGAGATTAGTTCTTGGTAGCCGCAAACTCATGTTGATAATTGTCAAACTCCTAATTAATGAAAACAAAATAATTATAAAATATTAAAATAAAAAACAACAAAAGAAAATTAAATTTTAATAACAAATAAT
>NW_018397292.1:100365-100523 GCF_002168275.2 Theobroma umbraticum
GCAAATAAATTATCTTTAACCTTTTTAAATTCAGCTGAATTACTCCCATAAAACATTATGTAACTCCCTTCCATAAATTGAATCTTGTTCCGAGCATCAAATATCATAGCTATAGCTAAAATAAAATTAAATTTAGACCAATACTTCTCAAACTTGAC
>NW_018397292.1:100533-100727 GCF_002168275.2 Theobroma umbraticum
GTAGCCATATTTTTCAAATACACATCATCTCCATTTATATGTTCTTGCAAGGTCATGTGTGCCATGAATATCAAAGGAAAGTACAAGTCAGCTGTGGGATACTTTGTTCTAGAAAACACACAAGTAATCTCATAAAAAACATTTAAGAAGTTGCTAAGTTTCTTAATTCTATCCCACTCATCTGTGTATGGAGA
>NW_018397292.1:100737-100838 GCF_002168275.2 Theobroma umbraticum
TTTGAATCACTAATTTCCAAATGAGAAAAGGTCAAGCAAAAATAAAGTGAACTTTCAAGCATGGGAAATGTGGAGTTCCACCTAATTGGAACATCTTGTTT
>NW_018397292.1:100848-101009 GCF_002168275.2 Theobroma umbraticum
TTTGCATTCAAATTCACTAGGCTCACACACTCTAAAAAATTTTGTTTCTCCCTTAAGAACCTTTCACATACTTAGTACTTTCCTTCCTTTTTTGGACCGCACTATCTACTGCTTTCAAACCATCTTGCATAACCAAATTAAGTATATGAGCACAACATCTT
>NW_018397292.1:101398-101580 GCF_002168275.2 Theobroma umbraticum
GTGGTTCGGTCAAAGACTTACATCCACTACCTTGATTGTTCAACCAAGGATTTTCTAAATCAAATCACTATGAACGGCGAAATTTTCAAGCTTTCACCAGGCTTTTACAATGGGTTTTCATAGGCTCACCCACAACCTTCAACAACGGCTCTTCAAAGGCTCAACCACAACCTTTAACAATG
>NW_018397292.1:101680-102464 GCF_002168275.2 Theobroma umbraticum
AGTAACAAGGCTTTCAGTGGCATGGGTGACTATAAGTGGACTTTTCTTGTTAATGAATGGCATCTACTTCACATTCCCCAATGCAAACATTTAATTATGACAGGTTTTAACAAAAAAGGAAACAGATTTTGACTTAAACTCATTTAAAAGATACTAAAACCATATAAAGTGAGTAATAAGGCTTTCGATAGCATGAGTGAATATAAATGGACTTTTCTTGTCAATGGATAGCATCCACTTCATGTTTAACAGTGCAAGCATCCAATTATGATAGGTTTTAGCCAAAACAAAAAATAATTTGATTTATAATCATTTATAAGATGATAAAACCATTTAAAGCAAGTAATAAGGCTTTCAATGGCATAAGTTACTACAAATGGATTTTTCCTGTTAATGGATGGTATTTGCTTCACATTCCACAATGAAAATATCCAATTGTGATAGGCTTTAACCAAAATGAGAAAGATTTTGGTTTAAAATCATTTATAAGATTAGAAAACTATTAGCAAGTAAAAAGGCTTTTGATGGCATGAGTTACCATAAATGGATTTTTTTTGTCAATGGATGGCATTGGCTTCAGGTAGACCTGGCAATTTTGGACACGACATGAAAAAACATGGGGTTAAACAGGTTTAGGTTTAGCCTTAACGTGTTTCATATCTAATCATATCTGACAGGTTTAAGACATGAAAATTTTTGTGTCTCAACATGTTAGATATGACAAACTCATTTAAAACACATTTAAACATGTTTACTTAATCATGTTATCATGTTTAAATGTGTA
>NW_018397292.1:102484-102722 GCF_002168275.2 Theobroma umbraticum
TTGTTAAAAATTAATAGTCAAAGACTATTTTAACCTTAACAAAATAATTTTAAATAATTATTTTAATAAATTTTTTTAATTTTTTTAAAGGTAATAATGTAATTCTATTATACCCAAACCCTAGTTTTTAAATGGCTATCATTTTGGATTGCTTTATGCATGGTGCACCAAACCTTTCTTCACTCACTTGGTCAACAAGTTTTATTCTCTTCTTTAATTCTTTTTCTTCTTTCCCCTT
>NW_018397292.1:102732-103026 GCF_002168275.2 Theobroma umbraticum
AGTTTTAGATTGGGAGTGCTAAGTGGTTTCTTTTTCTTTAGTTCTTTATTAGAGATTCAAGAAATCTCTTTAGATTAGGAAGATTCAAGAAATCTCTTTCAATTGGATGATTCCAAATTGGCAAATCCTCTTTTCCTCCTTGTATCTATGATTATGCTCTATCTCTTTCCCATATCAACATTGCCCACTTGTTGAAATAAAGGTAAATAGTTATTAGCTGAAGAAAACTCTAGTCATGAGATACTTAACACTAATGCAAGACAAATTTTTGAACAAAAAAATATGATATCTTTT
>NW_018397292.1:103036-103182 GCF_002168275.2 Theobroma umbraticum
AAAAGTATGTGTACATTTATATTGGATTTTTATATTTTACACCCAAGCTGGTGAGGACTTGGTGATAAGATTTTAGCTCATGACACCCTCTCGCACTAGTCAATGAATGGATTTCCTTAATCAAATAGCATGAATATAGTCATACG
>NW_018397292.1:103343-103695 GCF_002168275.2 Theobroma umbraticum
AGTTCATGCAAGCTACTCTTTTCATAAGTTCATTATGTTCTTTTTTTAACTCATAATATGTAACATTTTTTCCCTACAGCCTATAAATATCCATCTATTGTTTGCCAACACCATTATAGTTTCCTTTTTAAGGACTCTTAAGGTTGTTGATTTACTTGGATGGGAATGCATTGCCATTCACCCTTAGATAAAGAAAAGAAAAGGGGAATAGCGGGTTGTTTCTTTATAGGGAGAAGTATTCAAACATTGCTTTTTGATATTAGAGACAATTTTGAAATGGTTCACTAAGATACTCTTGCAAATCTGGTTAAGGTTACTTTAGTCTATACAAGCAATAGATCATGCTTTGACA
>NW_018397292.1:103705-103863 GCF_002168275.2 Theobroma umbraticum
TTCATGGTTAAAGTTCATTTTGACAAATCATGTTTTGAATGAAGAAAAGTGGAATCTTTATCTAATATAAAAATATGGTAAGTAGTTATTAGCTGAAGAAAAGATATGGGTTCCAAGAATCCTTTCCTTGGTTTTTCTCTTTAAGTGAACAAATTCTT
>NW_018397292.1:103873-103980 GCF_002168275.2 Theobroma umbraticum
AAAAAGGAAAAAGAAATAGTGTACATTTAGCTACTCTTTCTATGAATTTGCTCTTATTGATAATTTTGCATTTTGAGGTTTGGGAATGTTATATTTCTTTAGTTTTT
>NW_018397292.1:104125-104430 GCF_002168275.2 Theobroma umbraticum
TCTGGAGGAATCTGATGATTGTGTATAAATTGATGAGATAGGAGCCATAGATGAAAAGAAGCCATGCCAACCCAAAAAAAAATTAACTTCAAAGATCTAGACATTTTTTGAACGTTTTGCAGAAAAGAACTAAAGTGATAGAAAACCAAAAGCATAGTGTAAACTCTGTGGGTATATTTTTGAATTATGAAAGCAAGTCTGGTACAGGTAATTTGAAATGTCATAATAATAATTTTGTTGGGAAAGACACATATGATATAGGTTAAATGATTTTTTTTTAGGAACATAATTCAATGTTAATGAGG
>NW_018397292.1:104440-104657 GCF_002168275.2 Theobroma umbraticum
TTGATCTTCAAAAGTTTTGTGTATTAGTGGTAGCTCCAATTATGATGCATAATTTGCCTTTACCATTTGTGGAGTATACTAGCATTAGGTCTATGTTGTCTTACTTATGTGAAGATGCTGTTTCAATATCTAGGAACATTGTTAAAGTTGATATAATTAAATCCATAAAAGAGAAAAATGTAAGATACAATGCTTGCTTATAAAACCACTTGGTAGG
>NW_018397292.1:104813-104932 GCF_002168275.2 Theobroma umbraticum
GGATTCTATAGAAAAGAATATTGAATTTTTCCTTTATGCCACCTCCACACAATGGTGTTACTTTGAGTGAAAAGATTTATGGCTTGTTAGTTGAATGGAGAGTTGAAAGTAAATTTTTT
>NW_018397292.1:104954-105088 GCF_002168275.2 Theobroma umbraticum
GCTTTAAAATTATTATAGTTTTGATTATGACAAAATGATCAAATTTGTTTGAACGTTATTTGAGTAATCCTTGACAAATGCTAGAAATGATTTAACTCCCATACATTTGTTCTTACATAGTTATAAGCTTGACT
>NW_018397292.1:105188-105308 GCF_002168275.2 Theobroma umbraticum
CTTTTTGATATCAGAGAGAATTTTGAAATGGTCCACTAAGATACTCTTGCAAATCTAGTTAAGGTTACTTTAGTCTATACAAGCAATATATCATGCTTTGACAAATGGAAATCTTCATGG
>NW_018397292.1:105318-105576 GCF_002168275.2 Theobroma umbraticum
TTTTGACAAATCATGTTTTGAATGAAGAAAACTGGAATCTTTATCCAATATAAAAATATGGTAAGTAACTATTAGCTGAAGAAAAAATATGGGTTCCAAAACTCTTTTCCTTGGTTTTTCTCTTTAAGTGAACAAATTCTTAGAAAAATTGACAAAGGAAAAAGAAATAGTGTATATTTAGCTACTATTTCTATTAATTTGCTTTTATTGATAATTTTGCATTTTGAGGTTTGGGAATGTTATATTTCTTTAGTTTTT
>NW_018397292.1:105790-105907 GCF_002168275.2 Theobroma umbraticum
TCTGGAGGAATCTGATGATTGTGTATAAATTGATGAGATAGGAGCCATAGATGACAAGAAGCCATGCCAACCCAAAAAACAAAAATTAACTTCAAAGATCTAGACATTTTTTGAACG
>NW_018397292.1:105917-106117 GCF_002168275.2 Theobroma umbraticum
AAGAACTAAAGTGATGGAAAACCAAAAGCAAAGTGCAAACTCTGTGGCTATATTTTTGAATTATGAAAGCAAGTCTGGTACAGGTAATTTGAAACGTCATAATAATAATTTTGTTGGGAAAGACACATATGATATAGGTCAAATGATTTTTTTTAGGAACATAATTCAATGTTAATGAGGTCTTCATAGTTTGATCTTCA
>NW_018397292.1:106418-106553 GCF_002168275.2 Theobroma umbraticum
TTTCCTTTACCATTTGTGGAGTATACTAGCATTAGGTCTATGTTGTCTTACTTGCGTGAAGATGCTGTTTTGATATCTAGGAACATTGTTAAAGTTGATATAATTAAATGCATAAAAGAGAAAAATGTAAGATAC
>NW_018397292.1:106677-106776 GCF_002168275.2 Theobroma umbraticum
GGATTCTATAGAAAAGAATATTGAATTTTTCCTTTATGCCACCTCCACACAATGATGTTGCTTTTAGTGAAAAGATTTATGGCTTGTTAGTTGAATGGA
>NW_018397292.1:106786-106864 GCF_002168275.2 Theobroma umbraticum
TAAATTTTTTTCAATAACATTGGATAATGTTAGTTTTAAAATTATTATAATTTTGATTATGACAAAATGATCAAATTT
>NW_018397292.1:106874-107049 GCF_002168275.2 Theobroma umbraticum
TATTTGAGTAATCCTTGACAAATGCTAAAAATAATTTAACTCCTATACATTTGTTCTTACATAGTTATAAGCTTGACCTTTGAAGTAATTGAACTATATTTATAAGCTTGTATGACTTAGATGTATAAGTGCTTATGATTCCCATTCATTAAAGTTTGATCTAAAGATTAAAGGA
>NW_018397292.1:107062-107305 GCF_002168275.2 Theobroma umbraticum
CTCATTAAGGGGGAGTTTTGAATATCAATTTTAATGATAAAAACAAAGAGAAGGTAGACTAAGTTAAATAGAGTTTGATTGGTCTTCATGTTTAATTTTTAGGTGTAATGCTTTGTTTTGGTTTTAGTGAATATTATGTAAAGAATACTAGATGCATTGACTAAGGGGGAGCAATTTATTACGCATAATGATTTGATGCATTTATATTGAACATAGACATTGCACTATTAATCTATGAGTGTT
>NW_018397292.1:107541-107792 GCF_002168275.2 Theobroma umbraticum
AAAATGTATGCCATTAATTAGTTAATCATTCAAAAGACAATATCAAAACTCATGTGAATAAGGAGCTATAAGTTAGCAATGAAATGAGAAGCCTCTAAGTTGAATAATCAAGGGAGTTGGTTATATAAAACTCAAAAGAGAAGCTGGTGGGTTCATGAAAATCGTGAAACAGAGAGCACTTAGTCTACCAAAAGACAGAGTTAGTCTACTAAGAGCATTTTGCCAGAAATCGGGTTCAGAAACAGAAACGA
>NW_018397292.1:107802-108004 GCF_002168275.2 Theobroma umbraticum
CAAGAAAGTTTGTCAGTCAACCAAGAAGGTATTGCCAGAAATGCTAAAAGACAAAGCCTATTACCAGAAACTGAATTCCGAGATAGAAACAACTTAGTCGACTAAGTGTTATCGATTAGTCGACTAAGAGCGTTCTGTCTAGCAGTTTGAACTGATGCTAAAAGATAAAATAACGGGCAGAATTGCTCCCAAACTATTTTCA
>NW_018397292.1:108014-108283 GCF_002168275.2 Theobroma umbraticum
TCTATCTAGCTGCCATCAGAGTTAATTTTTCAAGTATAATAACAACTCCCAACAACCAAGAATCCGATTTGAAGGCTTCCAAGATCAAAAACAGCTCAAAAACCTCAAGATTACTCTGTATATTTTCTGTACTTCACTCTAATCTTTGTAAAAGAGTTAAGAACTTCAACTTGTACCATCAGATCAGGTTAATGATCATTGGTACCTCTCTATTGCTTTTCTTCTTGATTGCTTAGAGTATGCGAGACACTCTAAGGGGATTAATCAAG
>NW_018397292.1:108383-108495 GCF_002168275.2 Theobroma umbraticum
CATCATCAACCATGAATGAACCAAAATTGAAAACTCATTCACCAATGTCATATCATTCCGACATCATATAACCTAATAATGAAATGGAAACAATATATTAATAAAATTAGAT
>NW_018397292.1:108505-108684 GCF_002168275.2 Theobroma umbraticum
AAAGTTAAATAAAATTTAAAATTTAGTTTAAAGCATAACCTTTTATTGATGATTAATCGACATCTACAGTATTAGAGCATTCGGATGATGACATTTTTTCCTTACTAATTTTTAAATTCATGACATCCACAATAAGATTGTTCATATCTATTTCAACGTATGCTACAATATAAAAAAAT
>NW_018397292.1:108694-108846 GCF_002168275.2 Theobroma umbraticum
AACATTTAAATAAATCATGCATTTAAACACAAGAAACAAAACCAAAAATAATTGAAAGAATGCATTATCAATTTCCTTGAATAGCCAATACTTACAACATAAAATTGCGTCCACAACATCCGGGCTTAAGTGAGATCTGATATTGATCAAGA
>NW_018397292.1:108856-109153 GCF_002168275.2 Theobroma umbraticum
CAACATTAAAAGCAGACTTGGAAGCCACTTTTGATACAGAAATGGCCAAGATATCTCGAGCCATGGTAGAAACCTCTGGATAACAAAACTGATTTGTCTTCCAAAATTGTAAAATATCCAATTCAATTATTATTTCGATCTTTTGTTCATCCAAATATTACTCTAGTTGAGATTCGTTCTTGGTAGCCGTAAACTCATGTTGATAATTGTCAAACTCCTAATTAATGAAAACAAAATAATTAAAAAATATTAAAATAAAAAACAACAAAAGAAAATTAAATTTTAATAACAAATAAT
>NW_018397292.1:109346-109702 GCF_002168275.2 Theobroma umbraticum
GCAAATAAATTATCTTTAACCTTTTTAAATTCAGCTGAATTACTCCCATAAAACTTTATGTAACTCCCTTCCATAAATTGAATCTTGTACCGAGCATTAAATATCATAGTTATAGCTAAAATCAAACTAAATTTAGACCAATACTTCTCAAACTTGACAAGCATTTAAGTAGCCATATTTTTCAAATACACATCATCTCTATTCAGATGTTCTTGCAAGGTCATGCATGCCATGAATATCAAAGGAAAGTACAAGTCAGCTATGGGATATTTTGTTCCAGAAAACACATAAGTAATCTCATAAAAAACACTTAAGAAATTGTTAAGTTTCTCAATTCTATCCCACTCATCTGTGTA
>NW_018397292.1:109712-109870 GCF_002168275.2 Theobroma umbraticum
TTAAAATTTGAATCACTAATTTCCAAATGAGAAAATGTCAAGCGAAAATAAAGTGCACTTTCAAGAATGAGAAATGTGGAGTTCCACCTAATTGGAACATCTTATTTTAAGCCTATTTTTGCATTCAAATTCACTAGGCTCACACACTCTAAAAACTT
>NW_018397292.1:109970-110057 GCF_002168275.2 Theobroma umbraticum
GATAATCATAGCATGAAATATTATTGGGTGATAAGGTGGCATTAAAAAGGAAATGAAAATGAGCTGCATAGAAATACATGTGAAATG
>NW_018397292.1:110067-110253 GCF_002168275.2 Theobroma umbraticum
GAAATAAACCAAAAGAGAATACTATGTGAACCAATGCATGGGCAAGGCAATCTAAAAGGATAAGGAATGGATAAGGAAACATTGCATGCACAAGCCACCAATGGCAAGAGGCGTTAATAACAAAGAAAGGACATTGCATGGCATGACATGTGATTAAAAAAAAAAGAGAAAAAGGAAGAGACTTTG
>NW_018397292.1:110427-110727 GCF_002168275.2 Theobroma umbraticum
TTTAGAGCACTTGTGAGCTCTTTTTCTCTATTTTCCTATCATCAAGCTTCATTGCTTCTAGGAATTCTTCTTTTATTGAGAGATATGGGTTAGATCTCATGGTAGCTAAGAAATATGAACAGAAAAAGAACATGGATGATCCACGGGTTCAACCAAGTTATGGTAAGTAGAATTTTGATTTTGGTTATGGATTTCCTGAGGAAATGTGTTGGTAATTATGTAAGAATGTTTGTGGCAGCAAAGATGCTCCAAGATTTGAAAGAAATAAATGCATGCATGTGGGTTGATCTTAGAAGTATG
>NW_018397292.1:111050-111303 GCF_002168275.2 Theobroma umbraticum
TTAGATTAAGGATTAATTGATTGAAGTGTTGCCCGTACATGTGTGTAATTAAATGTATTGAGTTTGAATTGTTGTGAGGGAGTGTGTAAATGTGGAATGTTGCCATGGTGGAGTACCAAAGGATATAATGTGTGACTGGGAAGTAGAATTAGCTAGAGATACACTAGAACCGATAGTCACATAGTGTCTCGCTATTGTGAAGTGAGTAAAGGGTGCCTATTTCAAAAGTTCCATAACTACATAATGATATACG
>NW_018397292.1:111313-111448 GCF_002168275.2 Theobroma umbraticum
GTTGCTAGTTTTCTTTAAATGCATTTATGAAAACATGAGTTACTAGAAAACGATATGTGGTGTTAAGTCCTTATTTATGAAAGATTTATACACCATTATCGTGGAAAGCATCAGCTGGTAGAAATGCTAGGCAAT
>NW_018397292.1:111458-111805 GCF_002168275.2 Theobroma umbraticum
ATGACTTTTGAAATTGCTTTGACTATATATATATAAGTTATATATGTAAAGGGTTTTAAAAATTGGGAAACAAGCTCTTTAACATGGTTTATGTCAAAATGTGCCTTGTTGTTTCTGTTATGTGCATTCATGAATAAATTACACAGTCACCATGCCATTGATATTTAAACCTCATGCAAAGGTTTTCTATTATAAAGTCTTACAAAGGTTTCATATGTTACCATGATTGGTATCTTGGAAATGGATTTGAAATGAGCTTTTGAGAACCCAATTTAATTTTTAAATTATTTTAACAAATCAGGAGATTCAAAAGTAGGTCGAATATCACATCGGGATAGTGTTACCCT
>NW_018397292.1:112318-112428 GCF_002168275.2 Theobroma umbraticum
TTTTAAGTAATTGACATTAAATGATTTCGACAATAGAAATATCTCACTCACACTACCTTTGATACAATGATTGTTAAATGATTACTTTGCATTAAAATTCTTGGTTTTAT
>NW_018397292.1:112528-112672 GCF_002168275.2 Theobroma umbraticum
ATCTTATTGCGGATGTCATGAATTTAGAAATTAGTAAGGAAGAAATGTCATCATTCGAATGCTCTAATACTGTAGATGTCGATTAATCATCAATGAAAGGTTATGCTTTAAACTAAATTTTAAATTTTATTTAACTTTTTTAAT
>NW_018397292.1:112682-112802 GCF_002168275.2 Theobroma umbraticum
TTTTATTAATATATTGTTTCCATTTCATTATTAGGTTTTATGATGTCAGAATGATATGACATTGGAGAATGAGTTTTCAATTTTGGTTCATTCATGGTTGATGATGTGGTTAATGATATG
>NW_018397292.1:113183-113571 GCF_002168275.2 Theobroma umbraticum
CTACTTGAGTGTGCAGGACAAAAATATATGTCCAAAAATAAATTAATCATTCAAAAGAAAATATCAAAACTCATAAGAATAAGGAGTTACAATTGAGCAATAAAACAGAAGCTTCTTTGTTGGATAATCAAGGGAGTTGGTTGGATAAAATTCAAACAAGAAGTTGGCAAGTTCAAGCAAATTGTGAAACAGAGAACACTTAGTCGACCAAGAGACATTGTTAATCAACTAAGAGCTTGCTGTCAAAAATTGGGTTTAAAGACAAAAACGACTTAATGGACTAAGAACTATTGTCAATCGACAAAAACGATTGAGTGTATAGGTTTTAACTCAACCTAAAAATGTTAGTTTTGGATTTTGGTTGGTCTTGGGAAAAACCATTGTTAAA
>NW_018397292.1:113677-113832 GCF_002168275.2 Theobroma umbraticum
TTGGTTTAGAAAATCCTTGGTTGAACAATCAAGATAGTGGATGTAGGTCTTTGATCGAACCACTATAAATCTTTGTGCATTGTCTACTCTATTTTATCTTTCATTTTCATTCTTTCTTAAGTCATTCCTTCATCTTGCATCAAACCTCTCATCAT
>NW_018397292.1:113842-113968 GCF_002168275.2 Theobroma umbraticum
CTTGCTCCCAATTAGAAATCAAGTTTAGTGAGAGCCAACAAATGTTATTCACCCCCCTCTAGCACATTTATTTAGGACCAAAAATTATGTCGTGTCATATATTGACACATTTAATAAACATGTTAA
>NW_018397292.1:113978-114362 GCF_002168275.2 Theobroma umbraticum
TCATGTTATACAGTTATTAAACAGATACGTGTATGTGTTTTCGATTTAAAACATGAATATTATTCGTGTCGTGTTCATATTTAACCTTAACGTGTTTTGTGTCTAATTGTGCCTAACACATTTAAGACATAAAAACATGAATTGCCAAGTCTAGCTTCAGGTTCCTTGACGCAAACATCCAATTATGATATGTTTTAACAAAAAATGAAAAAGATTTCAATTTGAAATCATTAATAAGATTATAAAACCATTTAAAGCAAGTAAAAAGGTTTTAATGGCATAAGTGACTAAAAATAGTTTTATAATCTTACAAAAGATTTTAAACTAAAGTTTTTTTCATTTCTAGCAACAATAAATCATAATTGGATGTTTGCATTGAAAAAC
>NW_018397292.1:114671-114896 GCF_002168275.2 Theobroma umbraticum
ATAGAACTCACGCCATCGAAAGCCTTGTTCCTCGCTTTAAATGGTTTTATAATCCTATAAATAATTTTAAATCAAAATCTTTTTCGTTTTTGATTAAAATCAATCATATTTGGATGTTTGCAATGGAAAACATGAAAGTGAATACCATCCATTGACAATAAAAGTCCATTTATAGTCACTAATACCTTCGAAAGCCTTATTACTCGCTTTAAGTGGTTTTACAAT
>NW_018397292.1:114906-115042 GCF_002168275.2 Theobroma umbraticum
ATATTAATTGAATTCTTTTTTCATTTTTCAGTAAAGCATATCATAATTAGATGTTTGCATCAGGAAATATGAGGTGAAAGCGACCCATTAGCAAGAAAAGTCCATATATAATCACTCATGCCTTCAAAAACCTAGT
>NW_018397292.1:115052-115154 GCF_002168275.2 Theobroma umbraticum
AAGTGGTTTTATAATTTCTAAAATGATTTTAAATCATTTTTTTCATTTTTCATTAAAGCATATTGCAACTAGATGTTTGCATTAGGAAACGTGAAACAAATG
>NW_018397292.1:115164-115337 GCF_002168275.2 Theobroma umbraticum
ATAAGAAAAGTCCATTTATAGTCACTCATGCCTTTGAAAGCCTTGTTAATCACTTTAAGTAGTTTTACAATCTTATAAATGATTTTAAATTCAATATTTGTCATTTTTGGTTAACACATATCATAATTGGATGTTTGCATAGAGAAACATGAAATGAAAGTCATCCATGGACA
>NW_018397292.1:115347-115472 GCF_002168275.2 Theobroma umbraticum
ATTTATAGTTAGTCATTCCTTTAAAAGCATTGTTACACACTTTAAATAATTTTAAATCAAAATCTTCATCTTTTATTGTTCAAATTAATCATAATTGGATGCTTGCATTGAGAAACATGAAGTGA
>NW_018397292.1:115482-115592 GCF_002168275.2 Theobroma umbraticum
TTGACAAAAAAAGTCCATTTATAATCACTCATGCTAATGAAACCTTGTTGCTCGCATTAAATGGTTTTAAATGATTTTAAATCAAAATCATTTTTCTTTTTCATTAAAAT
>NW_018397292.1:115615-115729 GCF_002168275.2 Theobroma umbraticum
TGGAAAACATGAAGTGAATACCATCCATTGATAGGAAAGGTCCATTTATAGTCACTAATGCCTTCGAAAGCATTGTTACTCGCTTTAAGTGCTTTTATAATCTTATAAATGATT
>NW_018397292.1:115739-115830 GCF_002168275.2 Theobroma umbraticum
TTTTGTTTCATTTTTCAGTAAAATAGATTATAACTAGGTGTTTGCATTAGGAAACATGAAGCAAAAGCCATCGACTGACAAGAAAAGTCCA
>NW_018397292.1:115840-116014 GCF_002168275.2 Theobroma umbraticum
CTCATGCCTTTGAAAGCTAGTTACCCCCTTTAAATGATTTTATCATCTTAAAAATGATTTTAAATTAATTTTTTTTAGTTTTGGTTAAAATAGATGCTTGAATGCTTTGCATCGAGAAACGTGAAGTGAATGCCATCCATTAAGAAGAAAAGTCCACTTATAGTCACTCATGCC
>NW_018397292.1:116252-116588 GCF_002168275.2 Theobroma umbraticum
CTTGCTTTAAATGGTTTATAATCTTATAAATGATTTTCGATCAAAATTTTTTTCTTTTTTTGTTAAAACATACTATAATTGGATGTTTGCATTAGGGAACATTAAACAAAAGCCATCCATTAATAAAAAATTTTCATTTATAGTCAGCCATTTCTTTGAAAGCCTTGTTACTTGCTTTAAACGGTTTTATAGTCTTAAAAATTATTTTAAATCAAAATCTTCATCATTTTTGGTTAAAATTAATTATAACTAGATGTATGCATCAAGACACATGAAGTGAATCATATCCATTGACAAAAAAAGTCCACTTATAGTCACTCATGCCTCCAAAAGGCT
>NW_018397292.1:116598-116753 GCF_002168275.2 Theobroma umbraticum
TTTAAGTGGTTTTATAATATTATAAATAATTTTAAATTCAAATTTTTTTCATTTTTGGTTAATACAAGTCATAATTGGATGTGTCGCATCAGGAAAGGTGAAGCGCAAGCCATCCATTGACAAGAAAATTTCATTTATAGTCACTCATGCCTTCG
>NW_018397292.1:116763-117968 GCF_002168275.2 Theobroma umbraticum
TACTTGCTTTAAATGGTTTATAATTTTATAAATGATTTTCGATAATAAATTTTTTCTTTTTTTGTTAAAATATACTATAATTGGATGTTTGCATTAAGGAACGTTAAGGAAAAGCCATCCATTAATAAAAAAATTTCATTTGTAGTTAGCCATTCCTTTGAAAGCCTTGTTACTTACTTTAAATAGTTTTAAAATTTTATAAATTATTTAAAATCAGAATCTTCATCATTTTTAGTTAAAATTAATTATAATTGGATGTATGCATCAAGAAACATGAAGTGAATCTCATCCATTTATAAAAATGCCTTATTACTCGCTTTAGCTAGTTTTATAATCTTATAAATGATATTAAATTGAAATCTCTTTTGTTTTAAACATGTTAATCATGTCATGTCATGTTATACAGTTATTAAACATATACATGTATGTGTTTTCGATTTAAAACATGAATATTATTCATGTTGTGTTCATGTTTAACCTTAACGTGTTTTGTCTCTAATCGTGCCTAACACATTTAAGACATAAAAACATGAATTGCCAAGTCTAGCTTCAGGATCCTTGATGCAAACATCCAATTATGATATGTTTTAACAAAAATTGAAAAATATTTCAATTTGAAATCATTAATAAGATTATAAAATCATTTAAAGCAAGCAAAAGGGTTTTAATGGCATGAGTGATTAAAAATAGTTTTATAATCTTACAAAAAATTTAAACTAAAATTTTTTTCATTTCTAGCAACAATAAATCATAATTGGATGTTTGCATTAAAAAACATGAAGTGAAAGCGATCCATTAATAAGAAAAGTCTATTTATAGTCACTTCTTCCTTTGGAGCCTTATTACCTGTTTAAAAGTGATTTATTATTCTTATAAATGATTTTAAATCAAATGCGTTTCATTTTTAGTTAAAATTAATCATAATGGATGTTTGCATCAAAAAAACTGAAGCGGATGCTATCTATAATAAAAAAGTCTATTTATAGAACTCCGCCCATCGAAACCTTGTTCCTCGCTTTAAATGGTTTTATAATCTTATAAATGATTTTAAATCAAAATATTTTTCATTTTTGGTTAAAATCAATCATATTTGGATGTTTGCAATGGAAAACATGAAGTGAATACCATCCATTGACAATAAAAGT
This sequence comes from Theobroma umbraticum, assembly GCF_002168275.2. Taxonomy (NCBI): domain Eukaryota; kingdom Viridiplantae; phylum Streptophyta; class Magnoliopsida; order Malvales; family Malvaceae; genus Theobroma; species Theobroma umbraticum. The sequence continues at coordinate 117,909 of NW_018397292.1, forward strand.
CCATTTATAGTTACTAATACCTTCGAAAGCCGTATTACTCGCTTTAAGTGGTTTTACAAT
>NW_018397292.1:117978-118138 GCF_002168275.2 Theobroma umbraticum
ATATTAATTGAATTCTTTTTTCATTTTTTGCTAAAGCATATCATAACTGGATGTTTGCATCAGGAAATATGAGGTGAAAGCCACCCATTAGCAAGAAAAGTCCATATATAATCACTCGTGCCATCAAAAACCTAGTTGCTTACATCAAGTGGTTTTATAA
>NW_018397292.1:118148-118410 GCF_002168275.2 Theobroma umbraticum
GATTTTAAATCATTTTTTTTCATTTTTCATTAAAGCACATTACAACTGGATGTTTGCATTAGGAAACATGAAATAAATGCCATTCATTGATAAGAAAAGTCCATTTATAGTCACTCATGCCTTTCAAAGCCTTGTTAATCACTTTAAGTAGTTTTATAATCTTATAAATCATTTTAAATTCAATATTTGTCATTTTTGGTTAAAATATATCATAATTGGATGTTTGCATAGAGAAACGTGAAATGAAAGTCATCCATGGACA
>NW_018397292.1:118420-118545 GCF_002168275.2 Theobroma umbraticum
ATTTATAGTTAGTCATTCCTTTAGAAGCATTGTTAGACACTTTAAATGATTTTAAATCAAAATCTTCATCTTTTATTGTTTAAATTAATCATAATTGGATGTTTGCATTGAGAAACATGAAGTGA
>NW_018397292.1:118555-118652 GCF_002168275.2 Theobroma umbraticum
TTGACAAAAAAAGTCCATTTATAGTCACTCATGCTAATGAAGCCTTGTTACTCGCTTTAAATAGTTTTAAATGATTTTAAATCAAAATAGTTTTTCT
>NW_018397292.1:118662-118828 GCF_002168275.2 Theobroma umbraticum
AATCAATCATAATTGGATGTTTACATTGGAAAACATGAAGTGAATACCATTCATTGGTAGGAAAGGTCCATTTATAGTCACTGAAGCCTTCGAAAGCATTGTTACTCGCTTCAAGTGCTTTTATAATCTTATAAATGATTTTAAATTGAATTTTGTTTCATTTTTC
>NW_018397292.1:118838-119010 GCF_002168275.2 Theobroma umbraticum
GAAAAGTCCATTTATAATCACTCATGCCTTTGAAAGCTAGTTACCCCTTTTAAAGGATTTTATCATCTTAAAAATGATTTCAAATTAATTTTTTTTATTTTTGGTTAAAACAGATGCTTGAATGTTTTGCATCGAGAAACATGAAGTGAATGCCATCCATTAAGAAGAAAAG
>NW_018397292.1:119020-119138 GCF_002168275.2 Theobroma umbraticum
GTCACTCATGCCTTCAAAAGGCTTGTTACTCGCTTTAAGTGGTTTTACAATATTATAAATGATTTTAAATTTAATTTTTTTTCATTTTTGTTTAAAAAAAGTCATAATTGGATGTTTT
>NW_018397292.1:119148-119439 GCF_002168275.2 Theobroma umbraticum
AGGTGAAGCAAAAGCCATCCATTGACAAGAAAATTCCATTTATTATCACCCATGCCTTCGAAAGCGTAATTACTTGCTTTAAATGGTTTATAATCTTATAAATGATTTTCGATCAAAAATTTTTTCTTTTTTTGTTAAAACATACTATAATTGGATGTTGCATTAGGGAACGTTAAACAAAAGCCATCCATTAATAAAAAAATTTTATTTATAGTCAGCCATTCCTTTGAAAGCCTTGTTACTTGCTTTAAATGGTTTTATACTCTTACAAATTATTTTAAATCAAAATCT
>NW_018397292.1:119449-119737 GCF_002168275.2 Theobroma umbraticum
TGGTTAAAATTAATTATAACTGGATGTATACATCAAGAAACATGAAGTGAATCCTATCCATTGACAAAAAAAAGTCCACTTATAGTCACTCATACCTCCAAAAGGCTTGTTACTCACTTTAAGTGGTTTTATAATAATATAAATGATTTTAAATTCATATTTTTTTCATTTTTGGTTAACACAAGTCATAATTGGATGTGTTGCATCAGGAAAGGTAAAGCGCAAGCCATCCATTGACAAGAAAATTCCATTTATAGTCACTCATGCCTTCGAAAGCCTAATTACTTG
>NW_018397292.1:119747-119953 GCF_002168275.2 Theobroma umbraticum
TTTATAATCTTATAAATGATTTTCGATCAAAATTTTTTTCCTTTTTTGTTAAAACATACTATAATTGGATGTTTACATTAGAGAACGTTAAACAAAAGCCATCCATTAATAAAAAAATTTCATTTATAGTCAGCCATTCCTATGAAAGCCTTTTTAGTTGCTTTAAATGGTTTTATAGTCTTACAAATTATTTTAAATCAAAATCT
>NW_018397292.1:119963-120083 GCF_002168275.2 Theobroma umbraticum
TGGTTAAAATTAATTATAACTGGATGTACGCATCAAGAAACATGAAGTGAATCCCATCCATTGATAAAAATGCCTTATTACTCGTTTTAGCTAGTTTTATAATCTTATAAATGATATTAA
>NW_018397292.1:120093-120386 GCF_002168275.2 Theobroma umbraticum
CTTTTGTTTTTGGTTAAAATCGATCATAAGTGGATATTTGCATTGGAATTGTGAAGCAAATGGCATCCATTGACAAGAAAAGTCTATTTCTAGTCACTCATACTTTTAAAAGCCTTGTTTCTCACTTTAAGTGGTTTAATAATCTTATCAATGATTTTAAATCAAAATTTTTTTCGTTACCGGTTAAAAACAAATCTAAACTGGATGTTTGAATCAGTAAATGTGAAATGGAAGCTGTCTATTGACAAGAAAAGTCTATTTAAAGTCACTCATACCTTCAAAAGCTTTGTTAC
>NW_018397292.1:120396-120556 GCF_002168275.2 Theobroma umbraticum
TAGTTTTATAATCTTACCAATGATTTTAAATGAAACTATTTTTTTTCTTTAGTTCAAATCAATCATAATTGGGTGTTTACATTAGGAAACATGAAGCAAATGACATCTATTAATAAGAAAAGTCCATTTAGAGTAACTCATGCCTATGAAAGCCTTGATA
>NW_018397292.1:120566-121227 GCF_002168275.2 Theobroma umbraticum
GTGATTTAACAATCTTATAAATAATTTTTAGTAGAATATTGTTTAATTTCTAGTTAGAACAGATCATAATTGGATGTTTGCATTGGAAAATGTATGGCCAAATTCATCCGTTGACAAGAAAAGTACATTTATAATCTTATCAATGATTTTAAATCAAAATTTTTTTCATTACCGGTTAAAAGCAGATCTGAACTGGATGTTTGAATCAGTAAATGTGAAATGGAAGCTGTCTAATGACAAGAAAAGTCCATTTAAAGTCACTCATACCTTCAAAAGCTTTGTTACTCGTTTTAAATAGTTTTATAATCTTACCAATGATTTTAAATGAAAATATTTTTTTCTTTAGTTAAAATCAATCATAATGGGTGTTTATCATAGGAAATATGAAGCAATGTTATAATCATTTTAGAGTACACTCATGCCTTAAAAGCTTGTACGCTTTAAGTGTTTACTATCTATCTATTAATAATTAGTAGATATTTTTATTTCTCAGTTAAAACAGATCATAATTGGATGTTTGCATTGGAAAATGTATAACCAAATTCATCCGTTGACAAGAAAAGTACATTTATAATCAATCATTCCTTTAAAGGCCTTATTAATCACTTAAAATGATTTTATAATTTTATAGATTACTTTAAATCAAAATCTTCATCATTTT
>NW_018397292.1:121237-121318 GCF_002168275.2 Theobroma umbraticum
TAATCATAATTGGATTTTTGCATTGGGAAACATCAGGCAAGTCCTTGGCATTGACAAAAAAGCCCATTTATAGTCACTCAT
>NW_018397292.1:121328-121624 GCF_002168275.2 Theobroma umbraticum
CCTTGTTACTTGCTTTAACTAGTTTTATAATCTCATAAATGATTTTAAATCAAAAAATTTTTCATTTTTGATTAAAACTGATCATAATTGGATATTTTCATTAAGTAAAGTGAAGCAAATGGCATCTATTGACAAAAAAAGTCCATTTATAGTAAGTCATACTTACAAAAGCTTTGTTACTCGCTTTAAGTGATTTAATAATCTTATAAATGATTTTTAATCAAAATTTTTTTATTTTTTGCTAAAACATATTATAATTGGATGCTTGCATCAAGAAACATGAAGTGAAAGTCATC
>NW_018397292.1:121635-121742 GCF_002168275.2 Theobroma umbraticum
AAAGTACATTTATAGTCACTTATTCTTTCGAAAGCCTTGTTACTTGCTTTAAATAGTTTTATAATCTTATGAATAACTTTAAATCAAAATCTTTTTCATTTTTAGTT
>NW_018397292.1:121752-121966 GCF_002168275.2 Theobroma umbraticum
ATAATTGGTGGTTTGCGTTAGGAAACGTGAAGATGATGTCATCCATTGAGAAGAAAAGTCCATTTATAGTCACTTATGATATCGAAAGCCTTGTTTGTCGCTTTAGACGGATTTATAATTTTATAAATGATTTTAAATCAGAATCGTTTCCATTTTTAATTAAAATTAGTAATAATTAGGTGATTGCATTGGGAAACTTGAAGCGGATGCCATC